>NC_140927.1:2408007-2457427 GCF_045865225.1 Trachurus japonicus
AAAAAAGAGAAATCTGTGAGAGTGTAACCTGTTTAAAATATGTCTGTGTAATCTGTTAAAGAAAAAGAGAGAGAATAATCTGTTGTCTCATAAGTAACCTGTGGAAAAAAAAAAATGGTTAAAAACATTTAGAAATATTTTTATTTCATAGAGTATTATTTTTATTTAATCCTGAATCACAGTCTTTATTTCGTTCTGTATTTTATTTATTTGGGTTATCCCAGAGGTCAGAGGTCAGTAGTGGTTCTGTGAGGAAGCAAGTGGTTTCATTCGCTCAGAGTGGAGCAGCTGAATTGCGATTGGAGGAAGTCAGCTCGTGCCCGCCTCCTCGGCGCATGTTCGTGTGACACACCGAGACACACACAGAGCGCATGATGGCATGAGGAGAGCAGAGCCACAGGTGTTTGGAGTGATAAAAGTTCGGAAGAAAACACTGGATATCGAGCAAGAGGAGCTGTTGGAGCTGGCACCTGAGCGTCCGGTAACCACGAGAAGCGACCCTGGGAACCCCACCTTTGTTTATTCCTTTCTTTGCCCGGTGAGTACGGTGAAAAGTAGCTAGCTCAATGAGTTAGCATCCGCTCGCGGTGAGTGCTAACCTGCCGAGCCGGAGCCTTAGCTCACTGTGTGGTGTTTATTTCCCCTTGATAGACGAGAGAAATACGTGTGTACGTGTGGGGAAAGAGTGCCTGTTATTCACGTTGTGTGAGCAGAGAGAAACGCCATTAAGCTGTGTGTTGATTTAGAAGACTGCTTTGTTTTTTATGTGTATTATTGTGCTGCTCATTCAGGCACAGGTTAAAGGTCTTGATATCAACTTAAAACAAGTTCATATTACCTGATTTCACTTACCTTAATCCAGTGTGAGTGTACTGTCGAGCTGTGAATATATTGAAATTGTTTACATGAGATTTCTGATTGTTTATCAGTGATTTAAATGATTTTATTTTTCATTTCAAAAGAAAAACAGTTAAAGTTAACCCCAGGCTAACACTGTAAAACATGTTATCTTGAAATAAGTTAACAGTGGGAAAAGTTGTTTTATATTGATATTGATTACACTGAGTAAATGCAAACTGTACAGTTAAAAAGAAAAGGTGAATAGATTTATTCAAGCCCTGTTGTATTACGCAGGCTGGGTTTTTTGGACACCTTGGATCTTGGAGTGAGATTCTCTTCCTGACGAGGGAGAGTGGCGAGCCAACCCGTGTGACCACTTGGATCAAAGAGGACATCTCTTCGTCAACCACCGTCCTATCGGTCGGGTAGGACTGTGAAGGATTCACATAGTTAAAGGAGAACGATACAAATTTTTTATTTTTTATTTTTATTCTTTTTTTTGGAAAAACAAACTGAGAAAGACTCAAACATTAAAGGAGCACTATTTTTCTACTCTCGGAAAAGAGACACTTTATTTTATTTTATTTTAAGGGTGCACCCGATTCAGAGACATTGAAAATAATATAAAAGGCCGGCCGAAATTGTAACATTGTTTATTACATGTGTGTTAATACTTTCAATACATTCAAATATTGCTAAACTTACCTCTGCATGTTCCCTTTTGCTTAATTGGTGTCCAGTTCATTACTCTAACATTTCTCCCTCTCGAGTCTAGGAAATTCTGGTCCGTGTCACTTACCCTTCAGGTGGGTTACACAGTAAAACTTGGCGAGCCAGCCAGGAGGGAGACAATTAATTAATATATTTCTATCATAATCAGATTAAAGGGACACCTTTTGAGTAATTGAAAAAAAAATTTTTGAGGTATTTTTTGG
Organism: Trachurus japonicus; assembly: GCF_045865225.1. NCBI lineage: Eukaryota > Metazoa > Chordata > Actinopteri > Carangiformes > Carangidae > Trachurus > Trachurus japonicus. The sequence goes on from NC_140927.1 coordinate 2,409,783, forward strand.
TTTTATTGATTTATCTCATTTTCCATTGCATTGACAATTGTTTACCTTGTTTGAAAGATGGATATCATTGAGAAAGAGGGTGTAAAGATCCCAAATTCTGTTATAGTGAGTGGATTAACCAATACTGAGTTTGACAATGAGGTCTTTGAATTTCTTCAGCAGTATGGGTCTATCTCTAGAATGATCAAAGTCCCTACCACAGATCCTGTAACTCAGGTAATTGTTGAGTTCCAGTATGGCAGTGCTGTCAAAGACCTTGAAACCACTCGCTTACCTTACCGAAGACCATGTGTTGCCAAACCAGAGGTTAGTCACCATGTGCAGAGTCTTGCCAGCGTTTACACTAGTGATGTGGGCACCAGTGCAACAGAAGCTTACCTTTCTGGACTGAAAGACTTGGCTAAGATGAGTGGCATGGATTTTGGAGATATCCTCCGCAAGGAGCTGGAAAGGATCAGTGAGTCCACCAGCCCTGAGACCCCAGTTGAGACCACTGAGACTCCTGTGGAAACTGAGCCGTCCCTTACACCAAGAGATGTCCAAGCTACTGCTCCTAGCTTCGCCAGTGTCCCCACTGAGGTGAGTCAGACCTTCTCCAGACCCCAGACTGGCACTGAGGTAAGAGATCTTCTCTCTCCAGTACGAGAAAGAACCAGTCCTTTCCACTTACCTTCAGATCAACTCAGCACGCCAGAAGTGCAACGTGTTGTGGTTGAACACATAGTCAAGAGCAGTGAAATTTCATCTCACCTTCATTCTCCTTGTAAACTGAAACAGTTTTCCGGACGACTTCCTCAGCCAACCTTTGAGGTCGACTATGACACGTGGCGCAACAGTGTGGAGTTCTGCTTGAATGATCCATCAGTCCCTGACTCCCAAGTGGTAAGGAAAATTGTTGAAAGTCTTTCCCCTCCAGCAGCAAACATAATCAAGTCATTAGGGCCTCAAGCTTCACCAAAAGAGTACTTGACCTTACTTGATTCTGCTTACGCCACTGTCGAAGATGGGGATGAGCTTTTCGCACGATTCTTGAACAACAATCAAAATGCTGGGGAGAAAGCGTCAGATTACCTGCAGCGACTTCATACATCATTAAACTATGTGGTTGCGAAAGGAGGAATCTCTGCTCCTGATGCTGATAAACAACTTCTCAAGCAATTCTGTCGTGGGTGCTGGAATAGTCTTCTCATCACCAGTCTTCAGCTTGAGCAGCTCAAGAGCAAGCCACCATCATTCGCAGAGCTCCTTCTTTTACTGCGAACAGAGGAAGACAAACAGGCTAACAAAGCTAGCAGAATGAAACAGCACCTTGGTTTTACCAAGCCAAAAGCCATGTCAAATGTGCAGGCTGCACACATATCCTACACAGAGGATATTAGCGCACCGCAGGAAGCAGAACCAGCTTTTGTAGCCATGACCAAAGACATCCAAAAGCAGATCGCTGAGCTTCAGGTTCAGGTCGCAAAGCTCAGTGCATGCAGTCCGGAGAATCCTGGAAAAAAGAAAGCCACAGTAAGTACAAAACAGAAGCAAAAGACAAAAAACACCCAGCCGGATGGACAGCTTCAGCAAATGACAGCCATGGTGAAACCAAAGCCATGGTATTGCTTTAAATGTGGTGAGGATGGACATATTGCATCCACCTGCAACAACATGCCCAACCCCACCCTTGTGCAGGCCAAGAAAGCAGAGCTCCGAGAGAAGCAGCGTGCTTGGGAAGCCCAGAATGGCTCACCCACCACACACCGGTTAAACTAGAACGGGCTTCCATTGAGGGGAAAATGGAAGCCAAGCAACCACCATGTCCCCCATCTACAGGTGAGCAAAATCCTGCGCTTTACTCCCACAGAGTCGCACCAGAAAGAAAATTGCCGAAACATCTTGTAGGTAGCAAATGTACGGCCAGTATAAATGTAGGTGGGGTCGACTGCAGTTGTTTGCTCGATACCGGGTCACAGGTCACCACTGTGGCCAAGTCCTTTTATCAGACCCATCTGTCTGATCATCCTATCAGACCCATCAGTGATATCCTTGAAGTAGAAGGAGCAAACGGCCAACTGGTTCCTTACCTGGGATATGTGGAGGTTGACCTCAAGTTCCCGAGAGCCCTTCTTGAGTCCGAGCCTGAAATTACAACCTTGGCTTTAATTGTTCCTGATCTCAGGTCAAATAGTGGTGTCCCATTGTTAATCGGCACCAACACTTTAGACCCTCTCTTTGATCAGTATTGTCATGAGTCTTCCTTTTCCCATAACTCACCTTGCCATGGCTACAGTCACGTCCTTCGTACACTGCAACTGAGAAAAAAACAAGAAACAAGTGGGAAGCTTGGTTTTGTCAAGCTCAGAGGGAGAGAACAGGAAGTTCTCCCAGCAAAACAGAAAGTGCTTCTTGAAGGCTGTATGTGTGTCAGCTCAGTCACCACAGAGAAATACGGCCTGTTAGAGCAACCATCCAGATCCACTTTGCCAGGCGGTGTGTTTGTGGACTCTTGTCTCATTTCCTTGCCAGAGCATGGCTCCAACAAGCTGCCTGTCCTCCTTAGAAATGAAACTGAACGTGACATCATTCTACCTACCAACTGCATTATCGCAGACCTGACTCTTGCAGATTCTGTCATCAAGAATCACCATGTAGTTGATGAAGAGGAGCAGAAGCATGTTGTTGAGTGCTCTACCCACCAAGTGGAGGCAAAGCTTCCTGGGAAAAGCTTTGATTTCGGGCTTTCTCTTCCTGAGGAGTGGAAAAAGAGAATTACAACAAAGCTCAGTAGCTTTTCTCATGTTTTTGCCCAACATGATCTTGACTTTGGTCATGCAACCAAAATCCAGCACCACATCAAGCTTAAGGATGAGTCTCCAATCAAACAGAGACCCCGTCCGATTCATCCTCGAGATTATGAAGCAGTCAAAAAGCACCTTCAAACCCTTCTTGACGCTGGCGTAATCCGAGAGTCAGAGTCCCCATTTTCATCACCGATCGTGGTGGTGAGAAAAAAGAATGGCGATGTCCGCCTATGTGTGGACTATAGAAAGTTAAACCTGCAAACAATCAAAGACTCTTATGCATTGCCAAACCTGGAAGAGTCGTTCTCCGCTCTCGCTGGATCCAGGTGGTTTTCCGTGATGGACCTGAAGTCTGGGTACTATCAAATCGAGATGAATGAAAGTGACAAGCATAAAACTGCCTTTGTGTGCCCTTTTGGATTCTGGGAATTCAATCGGATGCCCCAGGGGATCACCAATGCACCGAGCACATTCCAACGGCTCATGGAGAGGTGCATGAGTGATATCCATCTAAAGGAGGTCCTTGTTTTTCTCGATGATCTCATTGTGTTTTCGGACACTCTTGAAGAACACGAGACCAGGCTCATCCACGTGCTCAGCTGTCTCGAGGAATATGGCTTGAAACTTTCGCCAGATAAATGTAAGTTCTTTCAGACTTCGGTCCGTTATTTGGGGCACATTGTTTCCAGCGATGGAGTGAAGACTGACCCTGAAAAGGTGCAAGCCTTGAAAACCTGGCCGAGACCACAGAACTTAAAGGAGCTCCAATCCTTCTTGGGCTTTTCCGGTTACTACCGGAGATTTGTCAAGGATTATTCAAGGATCGTCAAGCCCTTAACTAACCTTACAGCCGGATATCCACCACGGCGCAAAGGAGTAAAGGTTAGTGTAAGTGATGGAAAATACCTCAGCCCAAAGGAGCCATTTGGTGAGCGCTGGGGTATCGAGTGTCAACAAGCCTTCGAGGCAATCATACACAAGCTAACATCGTCCCCAGTCCTTGGTTATGCGGATGCTAAGCTCCCGTATGTGCTCCATACAGATGCCAGCACAACAGGATTGGGAGCCGCTTTATATCAAGAGCAGGAAGGGAGCCTGCGTGTGATTGCTTACGCCAGTAGAGGACTCTCCTGCAGCGAAGCAAGATACCCAGCACACAAACTTGAATTCTTGGCCCTTAAATGGGCCATCACTGAAAAGTTTCATGACTATCTATATGGGAACTCCTTTACGGTCATCACAGATAACAACCCCTTGACATACCTACTTACCACAGCCAAGCTTGACGCTGCGAGCTACCGTTGGTTAGCCGCACTCTCGACGTTCTCGTTCAACATCCGGTACCGAGCTGGTAAGCAGAACGCGGATGCGGATGGGTTGTCAAGGAGACACCATGGTGCACCGGAGAATGATGCTGCATCGCAGGAAGAGAGCCAGAGGATTGACAGATTCACTTCCCAGCTATTAACATCCACAGGCAAGTTTGAACTGGTGACCCCAGAGGTTGTTGCAGCTACCTGTCAAAGACATACTGTGAGGAAGGTTCAAGAGCTCTCACCTTTCTATGGCTACGTTGAATCTCTTGCCATTCAAGCGGATGCAATCCCTTCTGTCTTTGAAGGGGAGTCACAAGATGGGGCCTCAACAGTGCCTAAGTATAGTGAGTCTGACCTCAGGAAACTTCAAAGAGAAGATCCCGTTCTTGACAGAGTTATCAAGCTGAGGGAGTCCAACAACTTACCTGCAGATCACACAGCAGATTCTCCTGAAGAACGGTCGATCCTAAGAGAATGGAAAAGGCTCCAGTTGAAGTCAGGCATTTTGTACCGGACACGGGAGTGTGAGGGACAAACTGTCTTCCAGCTAGTACTCCCAAATTCCCTAAGACCTGCTGCTCTCAGGAATCTCCATGATGAAATGGGGCATTTAGGGATTGAGCGCACTCTTGAACTTACCAGATCACGGTTCTTCTGGCCAAAGATGGCCGCCGAAGTGGAGAAGAAGGTGAAAACATGTGAGAGATGTGTTCGAAGAAAGACCCAACCGGACAAGGCTGCTCCGCTTGTTAATATCCAAACCACTAGACCAATGGAGTTGGTCTGTATGGACTTTCTTTCATTGGAACCGGACAGCCACAACACGAAGGACATCCTTGTCATTACGGACCACTTCACTAAATATGCCGTAGCCATCCCCACCAAAGACCAGAAAGCTAGTACCGTTGCCAAGACCTTATGGGAACACTTTTTGGTCCATTATGGGTTCCCTGAACGCTTGCACAGCGATCAGGGTAGAGACTTCGAGTCTCACACCATCAGGGAGCTATGTGCATTGGCTGGTATCCGTAAAGTGAGAACAAGTCCTTACCACCCCAGGGGAAACCCTGTTGAGCGGTACAACAGAACACTCCTCAGCATGTTAGGCACCCTTCGAGACAGAGAGAAGACTCAATGGCGAGACCATGTCAAACCCCTCACTCATGCTTACAATTGCACGAGGAATGATGTCACCGGGTTCTCGCCATATGAGTTAATGTTTGGCAGACAACCGAGGCTGCCCTTGGACTTAGCCTTTGGGTTGCCAGTCAAAGGAAAAGAGCCCAGTTCACACTCTCAGTACGTAAGGAACCTGAGATCTCACCTGGAAGAAAGTTATCAGGTCGCCATTGAAAACTCTCGCAAGGTCGCAGAAAAAAACAAGAGGCGATTTGATAGAGTTGTCAGAGAGTCTACATTGGCTGTTGGGGATCGAGTCCTCGTTCGTAACCTTCGTCTCCGCAACAAACATAAGCTGGCGGATCGTTGGGAGTCCACAGTCTATGTGGTTACCAAGCAGATGGGCGACTTACCTGTCTACTCTGTGAAGCCGGAAAAGGAGGAAGGACCACCACGGACGCTACATAGAGACCTTCTACTTCCTTGTGGATTTCTTCCTGAAACTGAGAGAGAGGAACAAAACCCAAAGAGCAGTCCAAAGAAACCTCGAACAAGGCAGCAAAGTGCCATTCAACAAGATGAAGAGCCCTTTGATACAGATACTGACACGTATGACGGCTGGTATGCAACTGCTACCTTGCCAAATGTTCAAGACAGGAGATTTGTTACGGTGTATGATATGCCAAGACACAGTCTTGCACCTGTCCCAAGTAACCATGGTCAAGACCCTGCAAATCCTCACCCTTATCACGTCAGTATGGCTGGAAAGGAAGTAGAAAATCCACCTGAAAAGGAAACAGAAAACTCACCTGGAAAGGAAGTAGAAAATCCACCTGAAAAGGAAACAGAAAACTCACCTGAAAAGGAAACAGAAAACTCACCTGGAAAGGAAGTAGAAAATCCACCTGAAGAGGAAACAGAAAACTCACCTGGAAAGGAAGTAGAAAACTCACCTGGAAAGGAAACAGAAAACTCACCTGAAACTGAAAATGAAACGGGAAACTCACCTGAAACTGAAACAGGAAACTCACCTGGAAATGAAACAGGAAACTCACCTGAAACTGAAATAGGAAACTCATCTGAAACTGAATATGAAACGGGAAACTTACCTGAGACGGAAACTCAAAGCTTACCTGAAAAGAAAAATCAAGATTTACCTGAAGTGGAAGCTCATAACTTACCTGGAGACCTACCTGATACAGCTTCAGAACCTGTGGAAGAAAATCCTATGGAACCAAAAGCTAAAGACCATGCAGAGAGACCAGCTCTAGAAAAGACACAAGAACAAACAGAAACAGACATTCATGTCAGGAGATCACTCAGACAACGTGAACCAGCACGTAGGTTCCATTACCCTGAGTTGGGTCACCCCCTGGTGTCTGTTGTCACCTCATTATTTCAAGGGTTGAGTACTGCCCTCACCAATTCTCTCAATGACAGTGCGAGTAGAGATTGGTTAGCAAGCATTCCCCTTGAAGTAGAAGAGACAGTAGTTACCAAACAGCCTTTTGAGCATGCAGCGGGACGTGCATACATTTAAAGGGGGAGAGTGTAACCTGTTCAAAAAAAGAGAAATCTGTGAGAGTGTAACCTGTTAAAATATGTCTGTGTAATCTGTTAAAGAAAAAGAGAGAGAATAATCTGTTGTCTCATAAGTAACCTGTGGAAAAAAAAAAATGGTTAAAAACATTTAGAAATATTTTTATTTCATAGAGTATTATTTTTATTTAATCCTGAATCACAGTCTTTATTTCGTTCTGTATTTTATTTATTTGGGTTATCCCAGAGGTCAGAGGTCAGTAGTGGTTCTGTGAGGAAGCAAGTGGTTTCATTCGCTCAGAGTGGAGCAGCTGAATTGCGATTGGAGGAAGTCAGCTCGTGCCCGCCTCCTCGGCGCATGTTCGTGTGACACACCGAGACACACACAGAGCGCATGATGGCATGAGGAGAGCAGAGCCACAGGTGTTTGGAGTGATAAAAGTTCGGAAGAAAACACTGGATATCGAGCAAGAGGAGCTGTTGGAGCTGGCACCTGAGCGTCCGGTAACCACGAGAAGCGACCCTGGGAACCCCACCTTTGTTTATTCCTTTCTTTGCCCGGTGAGTACGGTGAAAAGTAGCTAGCTCAATGAGTTAGCATCCGCTCGCGGTGAGTGCTAACCTGCCGAGCCGGAGCCTTAGCTCACTGTGTGGTGTTTATTTCCCCTTGATAGACGAGAGAAATACGTGTGTACGTGTGGGGAAAGAGTGCCTGTTATTCACGTTGTGTGAGCAGAGAGAAACGCCATTAAGCTGTGTGTTGATTTAGAAGACTGCTTTGTTTTTTATGTGTATTATTGTGCTGCTCATTCAGGCACAGGTTAAAGGTCTTGATATCAACTTAAAACAAGTTCATATTACCTGATTTCACTTACCTTAATCCAGTGTGAGTGTACTGTCGAGCTGTGAATATATTGAAATTGTTTACATGAGATTTCTGATTGTTTATCAGTGATTTAAATGATTTTATTTTTCATTTCAAAAGAAAAACAGTTAAAGTTAACCTCAGGCTAACACTGTAAAACATGTTATCTTGAAATAAGTTAACAGTGGGAAAAGTTGTTTTATATTGATATTGATTACACTGAGTAAATGCAAACTGTACAGTTAAAAAGAAAAGGTGAATAGATTTATTCAAGCCCTGTTGTATTACGCAGGCTGGGTTTTTTGGACACCTTGGATCTTGGAGTGAGATTCTCTTCCTGACGAGGGAGAGTGGCGAGCCAACCCGTGTGACCACTTGGATCAAAGAGGACATCTCTTCGTCAACCACCGTCCTATCGGTCGGGTAGGACTGTGAAGGATTCACATAGTTAAAGGAGAACGATACAAATTTTTTATTTTTTATTTTTATTCTTTTTTTTGGAAAAACAAACTGAGAAAGACTCAAACATTAAAGGAGCACTATTTTTCTACTCTCGGAAAAGAGACACTTTATTTTATTTTATTTTAAGGGTGCACCCGATTCAGAGACATTGAAAATAATATAAAAGGCCGGCCGAAATTGTAACATTGTTTATTACATGTGTGTTAATACTTTCAATACATTCAAATATTGCTAAACTTACCTCTGCATGTTCCCTTTTGCTTAATTGGTGTCCAGTTCATTACTCTAACATTTCTCCCTCTCGAGTCTAGGAAATTCTGGTCCGTGTCACTTACCCTTCAGGTGGGTTACATACAGTATTACAGAAAAAAATGTGGTTTAAATAACCTGAAATAACCTGCAGTTTCTTGCCTGCTGGACTTTGTTGTGGCAATGTCACTCACTATCCAGATCAGATTTAGCACCAAAGCAAATCAATTGGTATGCAATTTGTAATTACTCAGAAAACTATAACTTTCAAAAATAACATATAATTTACAATGAAAATCGGCCAGATGACCTGAGACTTGGCACTACGAGAACTGGCAGTAGCAGGTTAAATTATGTAGAAAATAGAATAAGCTATAAAAACTTTCATTGGGTGAATACACATGAATTTAATTATGTTCAGCAGCTATGGCTGTTATTGTTTATCAGTATGCAAAGACAAACTGCCGAATGCTTCTCTAGTGTGGCAGAGAAACTTGGAAACGATCTTTCAGCAATGAGTTCTCATATGAGTCTGTTGTGATCAATGGATTCAGCAAACAGCCACCGACTTACATGCCCCTTTGCAGTGTCCCTTTGCAGCCCAGTACCTTTTCCTGCTCTGCTGCCTCCTCATCAATCTGTCTTAGTTTCCCCACATGGATAACAGGAGCAGCAGCTGTAAACTGTGCCTGTAAACTGTAAAACTGCAAATTGTTGAGTCTCAGTGGGATTTTTAGTATCATCAGACCTAGCACATAACTGAATGCCATTTATTTTACTGTTGAATAGCAGCAGCTAAGTGTGGGCAAAGTGGGTTTTATGTGTCTTGGTGTTAATGACATGAAAGTTTCCCAAAGAGACTCTGAAGCTACTTAATTGGTTTTCCTTTGGGTTACCTAGTGGCACTAAAAGTTCAGGTCACACAAGAAAAGTAGATGATTTTAATAGTAATAAAAAGCGCCTGGAATTAGAGAAGTGGAGTTGAACAGCAGGCAGAGAGCATGCACTTAAAGATAACGGTAAAGCACTTGAGCTGCACAATTAGGATTAATCATTCATATGAGAGGTCAAGGTTCAATCACCGAACTGCACTAATCCAAATTGGACCTTGATCTTTTGACCAGCAGTAGAGACAGCTTCCTGCTCTGTAGTGCTGCACTGAGTGTGAGAGCGAATGCATCGCAGCAGTAGCAATCCATCCCTTCAAAGCAGAGTTTGCTTCACTACCATGTTGAAGTGATTGTCATGCCTGCGCTATTACGTAACAGCTGCTTCAGCTAAGTGAACCTGTAAAGCAGAACATTTGTAGTCTTAAACATTATTCCACGCTGTCAGACACTTGGCTGCATCGCCTCTACCACACCGAACACCCTGCTACATAGTTAAGGTTTTTCATGATTACAGGGTACTCAATGCAATATACCTTTTTGTGTTATGACAGTGAGTTGGACGCCTGTTTTAAAATTTGTCATGTTTGGCTGAAAACTTTGTAGTTTTAGTGAGTTGCGATCTTCTGGTTCAGTGTCCATGTCCTTACTGCTTTCGTATGATTTAAAGCAACAACCAACATGTTGTGCACATTAACAAAATCACATGGGGTCTAGAGTCTGTCATATGATTCTATAACTAATCATATTAAACATATCAGCACCCATTAATCTCCACCTCCACTTCCTCCTCACCTCCTCTTTAGCATGAAACAGTGTCAGCGCTGTCTGTGACATTAAGAAAGAACAAAAACTGTGAGGCTGAGGAGCTGAAATTATTCCCAGATGTCAAGCAAGCCAACTCATTTATCCAAATCATGGAAATTATAACCTCTCAAGGTAAATACCACTCATGGAGCAGGAGTGGAAAAGGCGACGGTATTATGAGTCAGTTGCTAAACATTCGCAACTGTGAAGGGACTTTTCAGGACAAACGAGGACTATGACACAGAGTCTGACCATGTTTCCATCTTGAATTTGCTTGAAATATATTTTCATTCATGAATATGTACAGTACGTATGTAATTTATTATGGAGTAGCCATGGCTACCGGCTACACCATTAAAAGATTCCAGCTGTCAATTTAAGACACCCATTGAGAGTTCAATGGTGGGCATTGTTCAGTTGGATTGGTGAGTCAGAGAAGCACTGGAGGCGGGGGGAACTGTGCGGCTGCGCTTGGCACAGTGAGAGGGAGATGTGATACACCAGAAGCAAGCTACAGCAACTGTTGAGTGTTGGAAAGACATTTAGTCCCTGCCTCTTTTGTGGGGAAGAGGGGAGCGAGAGAAACAGCCAGTACTTTTTTTTGCAGAATAGACATTTACAGAAAATCTTGTGGTTGAGTTATCAGAACTGTAAGTTACAGTTTCCCCTCACGCCAAATATCCTAATGGAAAACTGTTAATGATGCAAACTCTTCAAAGGGTTGGTAGTCCACAACGAACCTCAGTGGGGATTTGTTCTTGATTACAACATTGCAGAATCTGGTCCCGTTTTTGTGTTTACCTCCCAGTAAGATTGAGTGGGTGGTGTGGGAAGAAGGTGTGGTCAGCTGCTCGTTCGTTGTCATGTAGGAAGAGTTGTAGCACGGCTATGGGAAAACTTAGGGGGGAATATTCCAGAAAGGTTTGCCAAACCCAAAATGACCATGGAAATATGTGTGCATCATGTGACTGGCCATGTTAGTGTGAGCTCCTTTGCTCAAAGTGGTTTGTAAAAAAAGAAGAAATACAGCGGAGCCATGAACCCATTTCAAAGAAAAATAATTGAGTAATGACATTTGGACAGAGTTGACTTGTTCCTTCACATTTAGTGGCTTGCATTTCCTGAGGTCATCCTCTCTTCCAAAGAGAAGCCTGGATGAGCGATACCTCCATGTTAAACCCTGTTAGCTTTAGACAATGGCTTCCTTTAAGGTATATAGACGCTGTTCTGTTTAGCATACACATGGGAAATAACAGAAACAAGTGAATGGCAAACTTCATGTGGTTGCTTCATATACACTCTAAAACATATTTAAACCAGATTGTTTTCTTTGCTGTGTAGGCACTGGCACCACAGCCTCCATAAAACACAAGAATCTGTTACATAATGTGCATTTGCACAGGAAGACACATTATTATAGAGCTTAGAGAGTTTAGAGCAGAAAGTAGTGTGAGGAGGTTGAAATGACATCCCTGGTATACTGTGCTGTCAGTGTGGATCTTGTAATAATTTTAAGCCTTTCAGGCCACAATAACACAATATGGCAGTTAAACAGATGAATTATGAAACCTAAAAGAGTTTTTATTTAACTTACTGTACTTTTACGGCACAATAACAAAAATCATAAAACTTCATATTGATGACAGTAGTGAAAACAACACAACAGTAAATGAATACATATCAGTGAGGCTTTAAAGGGATAGTTCACCCAAAATTCAAATTTCACTCATTATCTACTCACCCTCATGTGGACTAAGGGCTGGGAGAAGTTTCAGAGTCCTCCGTGGCTTCTCTGAGTTACAGGGGGTCTCGGCGTAGCAGTGCATGTCCATATAAAGGTTGCAAATGGATACCACTTCTCTTCGTAACAAAAAGACACACCAAAAAACATCCAAATACCTCCATGCTGCTCGTATGTAATGTCCGTCTTGTATTGAAGCCCCGAAATGGGAAATTGTTCCGAAAAAAATTAAATAAGTCTATATTTCAAGCTTGTTTGTAGCGGAAGCTCCTCTTCCTGGTCTTCCCTCTTCCTGGTCTTCAATACAAGACAGACATTACATACATGGAGGTATTTGGATGTTTTTTGGTGTGTCTTTTTGTTACAAAGAAAAGTGGTATCCATTTGCAACCGTTATATGGATGCACTGCTACGCCGAAGTGAAATTTGAATTTTGGGTGAACTATCCCTTTAAAGGTATTTTCAGTAAAATGTGAAACAATTATTGACACAAAGAAGCACTAAACATTCTGTAAGCCAATCAAACTGTGAGCGCATCCAAAGTCTGTAGGTGGCAGGAAAGAGTGATATCCACAGGCTAACAAGCTAACAGGCTAACATGCGCTGTGTTCACTGTCATTCTGGAATTCATACATTATTGAATCTGGGAAATATAAGTCAGGTGGTTAGTTGTTTGGCTGGTTTGTGCATCACTTTGGTCCAGACTGAAATATTGGATAGCTGATATGAAAGTGGAAAAATAACTTCCATCAGCTTCAGATTGGAAAATGTTGGCATGCTTATTTGCTAAACTAATGATGAACACAGTATTCCTGCTAGCATCATCAGTTAAAAGTTGGCTTAAGCGACACTCTCCTATGGCTATGGCTGCAGACTCCTCTTAGTTTTTGCTCTTAAAACCGCCTTAAACAAGTTGCATGGAGCTTTTACTAAAATCCCAGAGTTGATATCTGAGCTCAGGATGATGAAATGGCGTTGTTTGGTGTGGCCTGTAAACAACCAGAGGCACACAGCAACAGCTTTTTAGCATGACATTTTATGTTTCCATTCTCACTGGTGTGTTTGTAGGACTGAAATAAGAAGAATTGTGTCTCTTTTTAAATGTAATCCTTTCATTTTGCAATTTGTATAATTAAGTTATACTTATACCAAATGATATTATTTTGTTATTTATTTGAATGAATACAATTTTTAAACTACATTTGTCATCTTGTCAGACTGCATCCCAACAATTGGAAAGGATGAACAAGATGCTGGGCCAAATTCAAATAATATGCAGTGGACTTCACAGTTTGCTTTTATCACTAGGTTTTTGCAGCTTTAGTGTTTTGCAGTGTCTGCACAACTTAGCCAGAGCAGATTAGGATGCACATATGAAACTGAAGAGCCACATCAGTGTGATGTCCATTGTCCACTGGTATGGATCATCTGGACCACTCAGTGTCATTCCACAATATCAGTGTTTCATCCGATAAGAGCCAGGGAAATCAAAGGAAATAGGATAAGTGAAGGATGGTACGCAGCTGTGCGCGCCTCATGTGTACAACACATTTCCATTTTATAACTCCTCGTGGCCCTAAAACATTTTTTCTTTTTCTTTTCTTTCTTTCTTTTTTTTTTTTTACCCTTGGCCAGCTGTTGGTCTGTCTGTTTTCTATTCAGCTTTCAAAACCCCTTCATTTCTTATTGACTCAATAGAGTGTGACAAAAATAATTGGGAGAAATTATTAATATCACGATAACTCAGCTCAGATCTATATTGTTCTTGACTGAATGATGAAATTGAGTAAGGTCAGTTTATTAATTAGGTTAGTTCAGTGCAGATAATAATGTATTAGCACGTGTCTCTTTTAATTTACGCTTTTCATCTGAGATGCATTTGCCAACATTTACCCACTATAATCATCCATGTTTTCCCAATTATGGTTGCCATTGTTTATCTCACAAACAAAACATCATGCCTAAATAAAAGACATTACAGAGGTAGTTAGGAACCTCCCACTGTGAAGAACTAGCTAAATAAAAGACTGTTTTATTCCTTCCTCCTACTTGAGCGATGACTGTGTTTTTGACTTCCTCAGATGTAGAATCGCTGAGTTAGTTAAGCTGATGAAGGAAGGGAAAAGAAGGAGCGCGTGGATCTTCTCTGCCTCACCCTGATCGACACTGCTGATCAAGTGATACAAGCCACAACTGCTGCTGTTGGAGAGGAGCGAGATTAAACAGATGCACGGTGTGATGAGTATGTCTGCAGCAGAATGTCAGGTCTTTTGGCAGATTTAAGGGGCTGGGTTCATCCCTTCAGAGGAAATGGCCTGTATAAATAGTTTTTGGCCTTGTTCTTGGGCTTGTCCCTTAGCAACGCCTCACACACACACACGCGCATACACACATAAGCATGCAAAAAAAGAAAGAAATGACCAAAACAGTTAACACGCACACATTTTTGTGTGCATTTTGTATACTTGTGAGGACCATACATTCCCTGTGTGTAGTCTTTCAGGAATTGTTTGACTCTGTTTTTCTGGGACATTTAGTTGTGAGGATCAATTCCACTATCATATTTGTACACTATAGTGTCAGAGGCCAGTTAGCATGGCTTAGTTTAAGCTAGCAAAGCACAAACATTAGAAAAAACACAGGGAACAACTAACCCTTATACCTCTGGCTCTGTCCAAAGGTTGAAAAAAACATCTATTTACACATTTTATGTAAGTGAATCAACAAATTAAAATCCTCTTCACCTGCACATGTGAATTGACTGTTCACATCTCAATTGACTGTTCGTGGCTCACATTGCAACTGGGATGGCAGTGAAAAGATCAGTGGAAAAAATAAGTCATAAAAATCAATGAGAAATGTAATATTATGGCAGAGTTACTGCTGACCTTTATCTTGATAAGTGTTTTCAACCCAGTGGACAAACTAAGATCGGATGTCTGACCCAAATGACCTCATTTGAGAAAAATGTAACAGTCAAAAGCAAACTGGTTTACAATAAAATACACACACACACACACACACACACACACACACACACACACACACACACACACACACACACACACACACACACACACACACACACACACACACACACACACAGTGCCAGTGGAGAGGGGAGATAAGTTTCTGTTTCCTCGCTCAGGGAAGACCGGTGTATTTCTCTTTTACTGCCTTCTGCCCTTAAACCTCACTCAGCTGTAAGCAGTTTACGCTAACACCTGAATACGTAGCACATCTGGAACATCTGTCAAAGCTATGAGAGAGATCCAGTTCTGCAACTACTGCCTAATGGGGATATCAGCTTTAGGTGGAACACTGTATGTTTTCCGTTTTGTAATTACAAACAGTATTACAAATGTAAAATCAATAAAGATGTTTACATAATAGTTTGAAACTGATATTAGTCTCAAATGCAGCCAGGAACTGAGGAGAAAGGACCCAAATATAGACACGGTGGCCAGATGGATTCAATAGAGCAGTTTTTGATAAATCAAGAGTTTACAGGCAGACAAGTGGGTGAGGGCGAGTAGCTTAAATGTAAGGAAAATATGAAATAAACAGGAACAGATACCAGGAAAAAGGAAAGGAAACAGTGGAACAAGCTGTGAAAGAGTGATGGGGACACAGATACGCCACAATTAGGTGAAAGTAATTTGGGAAGGGCAAGAAGGACAACAAACACCAGACATAGATACACAAGATAAAACTTTTTAAACAATGTACAGCAGCTGTGTCCCAGTTCAGGAGCTGCATCCTTCAGCATTTGAAGACAGATTGTGACACAGCGGTGCAAATACACAACTGTCCTACTTCTAAGGCCCTCAATACAGTATGTTGCAGCGGGGAAATGTGGCATTCTTTTCCCAAAGAAGGATCCACCTGCTCAATCCTTCAGGGCCCGACCTGCTGCAAGATCCGTTGCATTTGAAAACAATACAGCAGCAAACAAGACTGATGGAGACCCCAAGGATTCCACTTTTAAATGTGAGTATTAGGTTTCAGCTCAGTTCAGCAGATAACGGTACAGCTGTTCAAAAAAGTTCCATGTTGTCAGCGTTGCTAGGCGATAGTTTGGTGATTGCAGGCACAGCTGGGGCTGGGGCAGACACTAGGGCATGAAGCAAATCAACCAGCAGACACACATCATGGTAAGTAGGCTAATTGCAACATAAAACAGGGAATAGTGCATCATCTACATCTTTTAGTTGAATTTTTATGGTATTTCATCAGGGAAGACCTATTCACTCCATTTCAGCATTTAGTGTGATAATGGTTTAGTGGTTTTTCTCTGCCCTGATTCTACTTCTGATAATTAACAGGTTTTATCGTGTGTTTATGCAGCTGTCACTCAAACAAAGTGCATTAGTGACGAGCAAAATGTTCAAACCTTGTTTTGGTTGTTTGGGTGTGTTGTCAGGAAATGAATTAATTTTGCCCTCTGTTTCTAGATTGCAGGAAGTTTCCAGCTGATTGGCACGTCTCCATGCAATGTCCTGATAAGAGAAATATGCTTTGACTTTTATGCTGACACAGCACAACCTTCCAAACTGTTGGCTCCCTCCCAGAATCAGATGCTGTCTTTCCAAACAGAGGAACCACTGGTTGCAGTTTTACACTGGATGTAGTCACTTTATGTAAGACCTCCTAGGTAGGCGATCTTTAAAACGGAAACATAGGTGTCACTATTCATTCATCACAATTCAACAAAACATTCTTCACTTGTTATAAGTTGTGGCAGCTTCATGAAATGTGTTTTTTTTTTCACTTGTGTGCAGTCCATCAAAAGTTTATACAAAACCTTATCAACTATGATACAGAGTCCATTTTAGAATGTTTGAGCACATGTAATAAAACACAGAGCAAGTTAAGCAGGTAATGAAAATAAATAAATAAATAAAAAATGTCCAACTACTTCTGTGAAATGCAGCATCTTTTGATCGTTAAAAGCATATTCATCTTTGACAACACTGTGACAGAAGACAGACAGACTGTGATGGGATTCAAATACAGACTTGCCTGTTGTGGGGCAAATGGATCCCAGACTCTTGGGTCAGTTTTGGGTCTGTTAAGGCCAAGGATGTATTAAAATAACAGCAGTGGATAAAATGTGCCAGTCTGGGGTAGGTTTGCTCGTTGCATGGGTGAAGATGCTGAAAATGATTCTGAGGCCTCCACATGTTTCAGATTTTTCAGTCAGATGACCTGCACTAATCATTTGCTGCCTGTGAGACTTTTTTGAGTTTTATTGGACTGAAAGAATCACACTGCAGTAACACAATCAGCTCTAGTGTTTTTACAGCTCCTTTTGTGGAAACATTTTATTCGAGTACATCATCTATAACAAAGCATGATGGGCTGATACTGTATGTATACTTGAATGAAGGGTTAATGTGCAATATCCTGGAATTAAAAGCCAATAAAAACATATACAAACACTGTTGAGGAGGAATTACACCACTATACTATACAGTAACTGCCATTTCTGAAATCAAAAAGTTGGCGATACTAGCTTGGCCTCGGTTGAACTGTCAAGCTAACTTGGAGTGATTGCTCAGCATTTTCCCCCAGATGAACGAAACCTGTGATCCAGCCCCTTATTCAAGTCAGGACTGAACAGAATGATCTTTAGATAGGTTCCATATTTAGACTGATGCCTCAGCTTGTATGTCCAGATGTGATCGTTATATCCCACTTCAGGAAATGAACAGTAGCTTGGTTTCTGGACAAGGCCACCTGTTGGAAGCACCAAAAAGAAATTCAAAGCTCTCTGCTTGGTTACAGCGGAGAGCCAGGGACACTCCTGATAATACTATTATCAAAGTCACCTCAAGGACAAACTCTTACATTGTCCCTTTGGTAACACTTTACTTGACGCCTATCTCTATAACGCATTATAACCATACTTATAGTGAGTTATAACACAGTTATAGCACTGTATATCTATAGTTATAAACACTCATAAATGATCATACTGCTTTATAACAATAATCATAACACACTATAAGGCATTTTATCATGACTTATTATTATAATAGGTTATAATTGTTAGTAACTCGCTGACAATGCCCACATCGATAATGCATTATAAATATAGTTATAATGTGTTATAATTGGCTTCTAAACGTGTATAACTATCATTATAAACACTCACACACATAAATTATCATAGGGCTTCATAACAATAAGCACAACACATCATAGAGTATTATAACTCTATTATATTATAATACTTTGCCTTATAAGCCATTATAAAATGATCTATGATATGTTGTGCTTATTGTTATCAAGCCTTATGATCATTTATGAGTGTTTATAACTATAGTTAACTGCATTATAACTCATTATAAGTATGGTTGTACACAATGGGTTGTACATAATGCGTTATAGAGATAGGCGTCAAGTAAAGTGTCACTGTCCCTTTTATTGCTACACCCATTCCTACATTACTAATGCACATATGCAGTGTAAGTACCACATTAGCATCAGTGCTACCTCCAGTGTTTGTTCTGCTGCTCAAAAAGACCATTTATCACTTTTTAAAACAACATATTTTCATGAGTCATTGGGTGGTACTAAGTCAAAGTTATCCAAAAAAATGGAAAGTACAGCACATATGCCATTCAGTATTATACCATGTGCATGGTTATAATAGAAAGGATTTGACTATGATGATGGTATCTTTGTGTTTAAAGTCATTAATGTCAGTAGTCTTTAATCAAACACAACAGAAGAGAAGTAGGTACATCACAGGCTTTTGTGTAGACCTCTGGTGTACTTTTGAATCTGGCCCTTTTTAAAACTGAACATTTGGCACCTGACCTTTCATCCTGAACTGCGTTAACTCATCTATGTTGGAGGCTGGTATGAACACATGTCCCACTTTTTCATCACATAGCTGAATTTGACACGGTATGCTGTCAGACTTATCCTACAGGGATCTTTACAGAGGTCTTTGAAAAATCTTAAATGTCTCTCTGAACTAAATATTTATAGCAAATGTAAACCAAAAGGCCAAAATATACAGTTTGTCAAGTCTTAGGGTAAAACAGTGTGCATTGTTGGTATAATGTGAATGGAGCATCAAGATGACCAATTAGAGTGGTACTGTAACACCAAATGAATCCAAAAAATGTCAAAGAGGTGTGTGTAGAACTGAGACTAAACTTTAGGTGAGTTGTATAAAAATCACCCCGTATAAAGGAGAATATTAGCTGTAGAGATCACAACTGGTACCAGGCTGTTTCTGCTTTAAAATAAACTAGTTCTAACATCCTTAGACTTCCATTCTTTCATTTGCTCACTTTTAGAGCTTGCCTCAATTCTCAATTACCCATTCAAGGAACTGCAGTGTTTGGCACTTCTGTTTTGGCTTAATTTCCTTTTTGACATGAAGACATGGATACTAGACAGTGAATTAAAATATTAACAGATATTTAAGTGGTGTGTGACTTGCTGTCACTACAATTTGATTTAATTTTAAGAGCTAACTGTGAAGAAAATTACCCAATGAATGAGTTACCTGTGGATGTAAATGACATCATGTTTGCTGTACTGTATAAGAAGACGGGGTGAACGTGACCTGAACCAGACACATGTGCACGCTTGCGTATGGGTTATGGCTGAAGGGAGGCAGTTTTAAAAAGGTAGAAAAAAAAAATTAAATATATAATGACTCCTCAGTGCTTTCCTCTCTATTTTCAGCTGCCTCTGTTGAGCATCTACTGTTACTGTGAGTATTAATACTTTCCTCATCAGACACTGTAGGAGTGAGCTAAGGCCTCTCCATCTCCACCCAGTTATTTGCTCATGCTCCAATGGAAACAAGTATGTTGAAGGAATCAACACATGTATTTTCCTCAAACCGGCCGGTGAACAGTTTGTTCCTAACAGTAACGTCTTCGCAGGCGGGAAAAGCAGCTTGCATAGACCAGTGTGAATACTTCAGTTATGTGCAGGGGAGTCACTTGCTTTTATTTGAGAGTAAAATAAACTTGAGTGTGTGTTCACTGGGTTTTACAGGTCTTAAGAATACATTTCCTATGCTTTTCATAATTTCCACGTACTGTAGTGTAGGAACCTAGTGACATTACAACCACGCCCCACAACATCATCTGGTTGTTCAAGAAAATAACCATTTATTCTGATGTCTTTCCTCTAATCTGCCCCGTGTCTCATATACCTGTCTGTGTTATAAAAGCTGGCAGCTGTTAATGACAGAAACAAGAGTCGGCGCAGCTTTGAAAAGCATCACAGGAAACAATCTGCACTTTCATCCACCCATATGAAGTCACCTTGGTGGCATGCATCAGAAGATCCCTTTAACACAGATG
This sequence comes from Trachurus japonicus, assembly GCF_045865225.1. Taxonomy (NCBI): domain Eukaryota; kingdom Metazoa; phylum Chordata; class Actinopteri; order Carangiformes; family Carangidae; genus Trachurus; species Trachurus japonicus. The sequence continues at coordinate 2,429,890 of NC_140927.1, forward strand.
TCAGCTCTGCAATGCAGACAATTGTTTAAAGCTGTGTGAGCTTGACATTGACATCACCCAACAATAGAAGTATTAGTGGCTGTCGGACTGAGGCTATGTGAGGTTTTGATTTCGAGGGGGTCTGTGTTGGGTTAGCACTCACTCACAGGGGAATGTATGTAAGACATGTTTCCTAATGATCAAAAAAGTATTTAGATCTAGCTGATCTGCACTTCTTGCTTTGATCTTACATCATAATATAGATCATTGCATTAAATAAGAACTGCTTTACAATGTTAAAAAAAAACCCTCATTACCATTTTTTATAAACCTGCAGTTCAATCATTCATCAGTCTGTTCCATTCTGCTGCATATCAGATCCTCATTTTCTCTCTGAGTGTATAACAACTCAATGGACATTACAGCAGTGGTTGCCTAGCGCCTTCAAAACACAGTCGAGTCTCGCAGGAAATATTGGTGGTGTGAGTAATGACCTACACACAACAGAACATGGATGGATTGGACCAGCGTTGTAAATACTTCCATATGGCGCGTTTCGGGGTCTTTCGCTCTCTCAGATGAATGAAGAGATAGTGTAGCTGCAGCGGGGGCTCAGTGAGGTAACAGAGGTTATGGCTTTACCTGATGCTGGAGCTCAGCTTTCAACCTTTATTCACACACATGTGAGGGAGGGAAGGTTATTTCAAAGAACAGTGACCCCTGGGAACAAAGTCTGTTTTAGCTCACTGACAGAAGAATGCTGCAGAAATCCTCCCTCCATTTGGCTCAGACTTTTGGATTGTAGAGTTTTCCTTCCTGTTGACATTTAGTGAAATGTGCGGTACTTGGTATACATCATAAAACCACCCATACTATACACCAGCGTTCTGATGTTGACATGTAAACGGTTAACACATGGGCCCAGAGGTCACTCCCGTTGGAATAGTGCCAGTAAATAATAATAACAATGAAAAATCAAAATAACAAAGTGAATTGTTTAAAGCTGGACAAGATTAAAACACATCATGTTCATATTATCACCTTATAAACCTTCGCTCAGTTTCAGCCACCATCTCATGAGGAAAATATCTTTTTCTTTCGTTGATAAATGCTCCAGTATGTTGACTAGTTTGTTGCAATTTGGTGTTGGGCAGGTTGTGTACAGATGGTTTATCACACTGGAAACAGCTTCCTGCTGCTGCTGGATGGGAACTAGAGGCTGTGTAAAGCTCAGGGGGTCTGCAGACAAAGGTAACTCGCCTTATGCAACTATAGAGGCCATTTTTTCATTCTGCATCCTCTACCGCTCCTTTGCTGGTAGGCATGCAGGACAGTGATTGGTTAATGTTGTTGTGAAGCACATTGAGTCTGCCTTGTGCATGAAATGCGCTTTATAAATAAAGTTGAATTGAAAAATTGAATTGAATTAATAATAAAGTGTCGTAGCTTGGTTAATTTAGGCATAGGAAACTTCTTGGTTAGGTTTTGGAAGAGGATTTCCTTAGCATTTGATGGACTTTGTTGTCATGACTACAGTGAAAACAATATAGTTGACTTTGTAGAAACTCAATGGATTATAGAAACAACATAAACTTCAGCTTTTCCATGTGACTGGAGAATGTGTGTGTTCTGTGTCATACTCAGCCATCCACCACAGCCCTATTGGACTTTGATGCTCTTTAATTTTTGTCACCTGACTTTATCTTTTGCACCTGTCATAATCGTTAACAACAAAATGTAGGCGTTGTAATACATATTGCAAATTGAATTTATACTTAAAGGGATAGTTCAACATTTTGGCAAATTGGCCCATTGCCATAATCCCAATAGTCATAGCATTAGGTTTGTTACCTTTAATTGTTGGTGCAAGCTATTTTTAGAACGGCGGAGCAGAGCTTTGAGCTGCTCAGAGCTACGCTACGGAGGCTAATGGGATTTCTTGGTTTCCCTCATCAAACTCATCAAATACACAATCCAACAACTCCAAAATGCTCTGGTGGACAAGTTGTGACCTGCACATTCACCACGCTATGAGATAATGACAGAGCGTTACGAGAGTTGTTTTCGAGGTAAATGCAGAGACTGCTGCTGACAAACTGCCCTCGATAGGAACGTGCCTCAGCGGTTTTGCATGAATTTATCTCAAAAACAACTCCGTCTCATAGCATTCCGTTATTATCTCATAGCGTGGTGAATGTGCAGGTCACAACTTGTCCACGAGAGCGTTTTGGAGTTGTTGGATTGTGTATTTGATGAGTTTGATGAGGGAAACCAAGAAATCCCATTAGCCTCCGTAGCGTAGCTCTGAGCAGCTCGCGGCTCTGCTCCGCCATTCTAAAAATAGCTTGCACCGACAATTAAAGGTAACGAACCTACTGCTATGACTATAGAGATTATGGCAATGGGCCAATTTGCCAAAATGTTGAACCATCCCTTTAACATAAGTTTTATTATTTGCTTTTTTCCAGTGTGGAGGGACTGGAGTTTTACAAACAAGATGAATGTAAAGATGCAGAAGTGACACAGCTAAGGTGTCCCACGAAATCCTACAGGGCGTAATGTGTTGTGCGACTCGTGCGGTAAACTGGGCCCAGATCTTCTGCAATGTATCAATGTGAAGTGGTGTTAATAAAACTAAAAGTGTTGTTGTAATAGGCCATGTTTGCTGTGTAGCTTCATAGCTAATTATCTTTTATAGAGTGCGGAACAATTAAATTCATGGCTCTGTGTCACAGCCGTTCTTTAACAGCATTCACATTTTCAACATCTGCCAGAGCAACTTTATGAGTTTCATTGTTTTATTTGGTGAGACGGTCCAGAGATGATGCATCACACTGAAAAGATAAAAAATTGAGGAAGAGAGAATTTTTTTTTTTATCTCAAAACATTATTAATCTGGTATTGCAAATTATTGTCAAAGGGGTTAAAAGGGTACAGGAAGTTAACTGACTAATTATTGATTATTTATGTTTATCAAAACAAAAAGGAAGAGCGGCCCTACAGAGGTACAGGGAGAAATGGCAAAATGTAGGAAAAGGTAGGGAGAAAATCCGCTCCAGATTTGTGACATCATCCTCCCCACTGCTCACATCCAGACCAAACAGGGCTATGGGTCTGGTTTTCATTTACTTCTTTTTAGCCCCCCCCCCCCCGTTCAGCCTCTCCCCTTCTCTCCTCTCCCGCCTCTTTCTTTTTTCTTTTTTCCTTTCTTTTTAGAAAGTGGGAGGAGGAAAAGAGAGGTGGCAGGACTCCAGGAGTTTGGAAGTTTGTCCCATCTCAGCCTTGAACTCAGCACCACAGCTCCTCTGGTTTGAGACCGGGAGGGTGTCTGTCTCTTTCTGTCTCAACCATTTCCCCCCTTCACTCAGGACCCCTTTCTGTCTTTACATCTCTTATCACCGCTTTGCTCAGCTACCTTCCTTCGGGAGGTGCTGGAAAAGCCAGCGAGGGGAATTTACTAGGAGGATAATGACCAAAAGTCCAGCTTGCAGTCATTTTACATAACTGATATCATTTTTTCTTCTTCAAACACACGTACAGTGGAGTACAGCTACTTCAGCTCAGGGTAAGTTTTGACATTGCTTACTGCAGAAAAACACACACATCCGTCTTGCATACTTCATGCTTCATTTCTACATTTTTTATGACTGACCTTACGTGCACTGCATGTAGATTATAAATAGTGCATTGACCTGTGCTTAGATTCTAGTTGTGAGCATGTGAGCTTATGAAGGGTGTTGTAATGACACGGTTGCACAGCATTTTTGGCTTATAGCTCATAAATATCAGACTGCATGTACTTAGCAGCTTGACTGAAGCCTATACTTTAGTGGTGAGAGTGCTGCAAGGGCAAGAGGTGAGCCGCAATTAGGGTGAAGGAGGAAACCTCAGCAATGTTATGTGCGATGCATGTGAGTGAAGCAGAGTGGGTGTGTTTGCTCTGCTTCTCTTATCGGAAACTCAAACTGCTTCTCTTTTATTTGATGTTCTTGGTTGTTGAATAGCTTCAATGGCAGGTAAATGTGGTGATAAAAACATATATCATACATCTCAGAGATGCTAGGTCTTAAACTGTGACCCCAGATCTCTGTTCAAAGTTTTTTCTTTTTTTGAGAGATGAAAAGCTGTGTAACCTGAAGACAGCTGATTATGTAAGTCTCCTTAACTTGCTAAATATGGGAAGGAACAAGAAATGCCATCAGTAGCTCCTTTTTGTGCACTTGTTTTTTCTAGGAATTGAGTTATTATGTAGTTTTTTGTGTTAGTGCCACACCATCCAAATTTCTAAAACTCCAAAAAGTGAGGGCTTCACAGGGGAGTAACTGGACAGAGAGATGTTTCCACTGCAGCAGTAGCTGCAAAACCACACCCTCTGAAAAACCAGTGCATGAGTGGAAAAGTGTGAAGAAAGTGTTTTCCACACTACAGGCCAGATGTACCAGGAGAACCAGAAGGAGGTTTAGGCTTATGGAGATGGAGTGGGTGGTGGTGGTGGTGGTGGTGGTGGGCTGCAAGGTTTAGTGGACCAGGTGTACGTCATTAATCTTGTCCTGCTCCCTCTCTTACAAGACTGTCCAAGCAGAGACAGAGGAATTCAGCTGTGTCCTCAATGTGTTTGTGCGAATTGTTGCACGCCTGAATTATTTTGATTCAGCACTACTGGTTGTATTCTTCTGGAGTAAGAAGATAGTGAAATTACATTTTTAAAAAGTTAAGTCATAAACAACTCTTATGAGCTACTGCTTCCATGTAAGTTTAATGTTTGCATATAAGCCGTTGCTAGGATACAGTGAGGAAAAACTTGGTCACCTTTCAAAAGCGAGAGGAAAGTTGGTGTGCGCTCCAGATTTTATTAGTTTGAAGCACTTTTCACATAATCTACACATAAAAGCAGCTTCATGGTGGCGCTGCAGCTCCCTTTTGAAATGAGCATCTGAGCTGTCATAGGCAAAGCTGCATCAGGAGGAATCTTAACAAAGGGCCTTTAGATCCCCCAGTATAAATCTACATTAGGATGTTTTATGGCAGATCCACTCCCTCCAGATATTTTGTCTTTTTTTTCCCCCCCATGATGCAGCACAGATGTCTGGAAGGTCGGAACATTTTTCAGGCCTAGTTTTGAGGACGTACCGCCTCAATGTTCTGGACCATTTAGAATTGCAACGGATGCAAAGAATGAATATCACAACCGTGCACTGGTCAGACAGGGTGCTGAGCTTGTGGGAGAGTAGATTTCTGAGGTCATATTTTGGGATTTCCAGTGTCATGATGAGGAAAATACAATGCAAACAACAGTCTATTGGGTTTCTCTTAAGACACTGCATCATGTTTCTTTTCTTCTGTCCTAATAGAAAATGAGTGTCAAGTTGAAAACTTGAACTTGAACTGAGCAAACTTGCAGGTTTACATTGACTATATGACACTATAACACACATCTGCTAGGTGTCAGACAGACTAACACACATCAGCTGTGTGGATCTGCCTACCCACCGTCCGTCTCCCCCTCCCTCTTTTTAACAGTACCATTAATCCTCCTGTCAGCTGTGCAACACATGGCACATCATTTCCTTCCAGCTGAAGAAGGAGGTCCATATAGCTCTGTGATTGATTCTTAGATGTGGAGGCTGACTGAGGCACTGTGATGCATGCTGTAACAGTCACACACTCTGTGATGTTTCCTCACATGAAGCCAGAGAGTGGCAGTGTGGAGCTGTCTTAGACACTGTAGAAACCGTCTAACCGCACTTATCTAACTCAACATTTTGTCAACAGTTGAGCTGTTGTCTGGTGCATTGAAAAAAAAAAGTTCTTTGTAATTGATTTATGCATAGCAGCATCAATAATTATTGGTGACAGTACAAGCCTTACACATGTGGTTTTCAGTCCGTGATAAAGTGTCGAAGCGAGTTGCTAGAGCTGAGCCACGTTGGAAGGCTGATGAAGCCCAGGGGCAGGACATGTGGTTTGCACATCATGGTTTTCTTATTAGATGCATATTATCTTGTACTGCTTCCTGCAGATTAGTGTAAACCGAGCAATGCGCCTTATGTATGTGCGGTGGCGTGAGCTTCGTTTGCAAAGCCATTTATAATTAATGACACAATTAGGACATGAGAGCGAAGCCATGAACAGCGTCTGCAGGGATTGCATTTAACATCTCTGGTGGGATATGATACAATTTCCTCTGCACTGAGGCTGAGGAATGATTTGCCAGATAAATGCAGCTGCGGCAGTGTAGCAGGATGTACGAACATTAATTCTGACAGACTGTAAAGACTGATTGAATTTGTAAAACTACAGAATAATAAGTTGCCTTTTGAACAGAAGTCACTAATGCAGAATATGTAATCATACTTCATGATGTTTGTTTCCCCTTGATGAATGGAAACCCCAAATTCCTTTAGCTTTACTAAGCTCTCCAGTGTGTTCTCACCATCTGGTTGGTACTTTGTCTTGGCATCTTTGGTGCTAACTGCAACATCAAGGACGATTTTTAAAACCACTATCTGTTTGGTGACTGAACCACGTCCCTCCTCTTGTCCTCGAGGGTCCATTGGTGCAGACGGTCAGCATGTGATTAATGAGATTGAAAGATGTCACTGAAACTGATGGGGCTGGGTGTGAGAAAGAGAAAGAGCGTGCTTACGTATGTGTATGTGTATGTGTATGTGTATGTGTATGTGTATGTGTGTGTGTGTGTGGTCTTTGCTATATAAATGAGTGTGTGAGGTCCAGCTGCCAAAAGAGCCTGAGTGTGCACACGAGCACCAGCAGTGTCTGTCTTGGTCTGTAAATGCAACCTGAAGCTGGTAACTATAAATAATACCACTGAGCAAGATGCACACACACTGTATACAGTGCACAGAGCCGCATGCTTGGCTCAGCAGATAATGTAAACAAATCCTTTTTTATTGTGGTGACTGGGTTACACATGCAGCTGAAGTGATAAATCATATCATGAAGACACGCATGTACAAACATGACAACAGCACATAACTCCACATCTTTCCCAATTTTGTTCCATTACTGTAGATGATGATGGCTTCTTCAGATTGAGGCTTGCAACAAGATAGATCCAGGTATAACTGCGCCTTCTTAAAGGGATAGTTCAACAGTTTGGCAAATTGGCCCATTGCCATAGTCCCTATAGTATGGGTTTGTTACCTTTAATTGTCGGTGCAGGCTTTTTTAGAGCGGTAAGCTGCTCAGAGCTACGCTACGGAGGCTAATAGAATTTCTTGGTTTCCCTCATCAAACTCATCAAATACACAATCCAACAATTGGACAAGTTGTGACCTGCACATTCACCACGCTATGAGATAATAATGGAACGTTATGAGACAGAGTTGTTTTAGAGGTAAATTCATGCAAAACCACTGATGCGCGTTGCCTTCAGGGACAGTTTTTCAGCAAGCAGTCTCTGCATTTACCTCTAAAACAACTCTGTCTTGTAACGTTCCGTTATTATCTCATAGCGTGGTGAATGTGCAGGTCACAACTTGTCCACCAGAGCGTTTTAGAGTTGTTGGATTGTGTATTTGATGAGTTTGATGAGGAAAACCAATAATCCCATTAGCCTCCGTAGCGTAGCTCTGAGCACCCATTCTAAAAATAGCTCGCACTGACAAATAAAGGCAACGAACCTACTGCTATGACTATTGGGATTATGGCAATTGGCCAATTTGCCAAAATGTTGAACAATCCCTTTAAGTCCCCCACATGCAGATTTGAAACATTTCAGCCTGGGACAGCTCCAGCCGTGACTAAAAGGAGACTATAAGCAAAGCATCCCCTCCCCTTGGATCTGGTCCAGGGTCACCCAGGCTGCACAAGATCTAATCAGGATTGTGCTATACAATCAAAATAGTGAGGAATGAAATAGGGGCATGCAAAGTCAGAGTTGGGTCAAGTCCAACATGTTGGCATGTTTGATGTTGATAACTTGCGCTGAGACTTTTAAGAGGTTGATAAGGATTTATATTTTATAGCAGAGATCTGTTGTTGTAATTAGTCTCTCTAGTCCTCATTTTTGGAAGCAGGAAGCGGTTTTCAGATAAAAACTTCTGCATTAGGCAGACACATTGAACATTGTCAAGCATGTAGCAATTACACAGGCAGACTTGGACTAAAAAAGTTTGCCCTATAACATCATCAAATGAATGCTACACAATGTTGTGTGTGATGAATGTGTAAACAGGCAGTCCGCTGGGGAGTGGCACCGAAAATTCCACATGAATATTTTTTTCTGAACGTACTCCCCGCGCTGCCGTTGTTTTGGACGCTTGTGTCAGAGAAAACAGGACTCCACCATGTTTTCCTCTGTGGCGATGAAGGGAAGCCATAATGTTGACACACTGGCCAGGCCTGGCAAACTCTGCAGAGAAGTGGCTTTTGAGTGACCTGAAATCACATGAGCGTGAGTGGATACACAAACATCTGTCGCTCTGTCCAAGACAGCTTAGATTTCCATGAAATAAGGGAACTCAGTCATTTAGACTCTATATCTGGAGAGTGACAGCATTGGGAGATTGCAGGCACACATATTTCACATATTTGTACTGGGTCAAAACTCTCAAAGTCATTTGGCTGTTTGTCTTATAATCACAGGAAATTGGAGAGTGTTATGATCATTGTCTGTATGGGCAGTGGACACTGATGCCAGTTAGTGTTCACAGTGGAAAAATGTTTCTATTGTGGAATAATTGGCACAATATTTTGAGTTCAGTCATTTTCCTCAGTTTTCACTGTATAGCCAGTGTTTGAATGTATCTTGATAATCACACAGCTGAAGTTTAAAATCTGAATACAAGTGTACTGTCTGTTTTTTTTCTTTTATTATTTATATATTTATATACCCATCATTTTAGGCTCTCGGAGTTTCATTCTGTGCTCTGCATAAACACTGGACATTGCAAAATATAAACACAGGGTCTCCCACAATCGACAAACGGCTGCGGTGCTGCGTCAGAACCACAGACATTTGTTTATACGATAATACATTATTTCTGTGTATGGTGCTCGAGCCACGCTTTAATTCGGGTGTAGCTGACACATGAATTTTCCAACTCTTGTGAAAGTGTTCTTTTTATTTAGACTTGGGGAGATCAGAGGGTAACTTGGTTCAGGATCCACTGGAGACACCTGCTGTAGATTTAGAGTCAGACACAATGGAAAAAAAAAAAAAAAAACACTTCAGCATTTTCTATTTTCTCTCTTTGCTTTGAAGTCTCAGATCTGTGCAGCCTGGCCTTAATCAATGTGCGACTTGTGTCCTGGAGCAAGAGGCCAAACCTCCAAGAGTTGAGTGATGATTCTCAATAATAAAAAAGTGGAGTCTATTATTTTAGATACGCCTAAATACTAGACAGATGAACAATAAACACATTTGATTTGTTATTTCATATTATAATATCAAACGCTGTTATACCCGCATTCTCCACTAGAGGGCACTGTACCTTAGTGTTTATAACTGACTTGGTTTGTATGTATGGTATTTTGTGGTATAAACAAGCTTTTAGTCCGAACAAAGTGGACATACTTAGGTGGAAATAATTACCCAGACACTTCCTCTCACACTAAAGCTAGATCTGAGCTCAGCACTGAGCTTTCCTTGTGTCACAATGAGTGTTGAAGGGAGTCATCTGATTTTATATAGTGACGATTACACTGCTCATGTGCAATGTGTGCCATCTCAGAGCATTTTATTTTTCAGGCAAACTGTTACTGTGTGTTTTTTCTAATATGCTTTTGAACCAATCCCCCACTCCCCACCCCTCCTCCTAACTATAGAACAGTGAGTCTGCCAGGTCACAGCAGGACGTTTTGGTTGATTTGTATCATGGCATTCGTTTTTCTCAGGTTAGAGTTTTACAGTTTAAGCATTGCTTCGGTGTGTTAATTGCTCTATAGCGCTCCTGCTCTGGTTGCTCTGGCATATTTCTGGGCTCACATTATCACCTCAGGGTGGTCTCAGATTTAATGAGATGGATGTGTGTGCATTTGTGTGCTCTTTGGTGTCTATCTTTGTGAGGACCTTTTAGGCCAAGCAGTGAAAGACAGTCCTGACTCCTCACATGGCTTCTTGATTGTTAAGACATGGCTTTAAAGTTAGATTAAGGGCTGGGATTAATTTTCAGGTTTTCTGTTTGTGCGTGTGTGTGTTTTCTGGCATTATTTATTGAAAGCAAAATGTCAAATGAACAACCGTGTCTGTGACTTGATTGAAAAAAAGTCTTATGTTGAGACAGTTGTGTTTTTGTTGGCTTTACTGTTGATGTTTGAAAGTTTTCAAATAATTATGTGGAAGAAAGTACACACTGTGCACTTTCTTAGCACGCTGCATTCATCAGATCAGTTGTCAGTCACTTCTGACCTTTTCTTCAGTTCATGTGAAATGACTTGACATCACAATGGGGGAAAAAACATATAAAATAAACATAAAAACACACAACCTTGCTGTCAAAATGGACTTTCCAGACCAGCACTCCAACACTTGGGAACACATTATTTTATGAGTTGGAAAATTCAGCCGTTGCCAAGCAGAGTTAATTACTGAAGCACATTGGCTGGTAGTTTTAACAGGTGGTTTTGATCATTAGCAGTCTGTGCTGCACCAACACAGGCGTGTAGCTCTCTTGCTTACACTATATAGGTAGTCACGCATGCTGCAATGCACAAAACCTAACACTTTCAGTTTAATTCAAGCATATAGACATTTTGACACTACTATGTTATTATTTTGAAGTTTGGATAGGAGTGCTGCCTTCTGCCTGATGACACTGCAGTGTCATGAAAATGGCTTGTTACTGTACAAATATACAAGAGACCTGTTTTTTTTTTCTCAAGAGGTGTGTGGAAGATTAAATGTTGCACTCTTGGATAAATAAGCAAACTTGTGCAAAGTTGTGTGGAGAGATGTTGCGTAGCAAAACAGGGAGTGCAAAAATATTCAAACTAAGACATCAGTACAGAAAATCTGAAACACCATAGAAATGCCCCAGAAATGCACACTCCGTAAATCTTAAAGCAAGCTTGAATTATATGGAAGCATATAGAATCTTTATTGAGACTCTTATTAAAACATTCTTGTCATCCAAAGTGCATTTTTAACTTTACAAATGCATTTGTCTGGCCTTGTCATATTAGACAGCTATATTATTTGTGCCTCCTGGTTCATATTTATATGTTTTTTTTGTGTTTCTCTTTGCACAGGTGTCCCCTTTGTTTCTTCTGAAGATGAGGAGGCATCGGTTGTTACCGCTATGCGCCCTTCTGGGTGTCCTCTTTGCAGGACTCCTCCCTAAACTTGATGCTCAGGAAGGTAAGTTGTACTAAATCTGTCTCAGTTACAGTCAGTAGGGTGCTCAATTTGCGGATGATATGTCTGCTTATAATAATATTCTCATTGTTCAGCAATACTGGAATAGTTTTTCTTTCTTTTTAAAAAACAAACAAACTGTAATCTAAATTTAGACTCATTCAAATTTTGCAGATAAAATTAGGTTTTATCCTTAATGCTTATGATATTCCAACAAAAACAAAAACAAAAGCTTCTTATCACATACACATACATTTCACATTTCTTTACAAATAAATGTATTTAAGTTAACTAGCTCTTTTTCTATTCTTAAGATTATGAAGCCTGAATTCCAACTGTCTATCTCAATATAGGACAAAACCTTTACATGAAGGCCCCAGGAATGTTAGAGTACCAGGTCTAGTCTAAGCGTGATGCTGGCAAACATTATAGATCTGTATTCCATTATTCTGCACCAAAGCAATATTTTTGGTACCGAACATCAAGCATATTTTTCACTGGTCTTCACTTTTGTCCTCCAAACACTCTCCGCTGAAGATTGTGGACAAGGGTTGGCAGCTGATGTGTACTTTCTAGTGGATTCATCCTGGAGTATTGGACAGGAGAACTTTGAGCATGTCAGACAATTTCTGTACGATTTGATACAATCACTGCACCAGGTTGGAGGGGACAGGTTTAAATTTGCCCTTGTGCAGTACAATAGCAGGCCCGGAACTGAGTTCCAGCTGAACACCTACCCAACAACACAGAGAGTCCTGGCACACATCAAGGATATGCCTTATCGTGGTGGTGGCACCCGCACTGGCCTGGGTTTGGAATTCCTCATACGTACACACTTGACCACTGCATCCGGCAGCCGCGCTGTTGAAGGGGTGCCTCAGGTCGTGGTGGTGCTAACAGACGGGCGCTCCCAGGATGACGTGGTCGAGCCAGCTCAGGTGCTGCAGATGGCAGGCGTGGACGTGTTTGCGGTTGGAGTTAAGGATGCAGTGGAATCGGAGCTCAGGGAGATGGCTAGCCAGCCCCATGACACTCACGTATTCAGTGTAGACTCTTTCCTGTCCTTGCGGGATATAATTCAAGATTTAGTAAAGGGGATTTGCGGCACAGTGACCTGGTCAGTGGGCGCTCCTGTGGCAATTGAGGCCTCTGTGGCTGGAGGAGGGACAGGTAATGAAATGGGACCAGTGCCACTACTATACTAATGTGACCACATGTGCAGGAAGAAGCTGCTGCATATGCGGTCGTGACTGGACTTTATCATTAACAAAATCAATTATTTTTTAACCACAATAACCTTTCACTGTTCACCTGCAAAATTAACACCACTTGTTTTGTCTTACCACATTTAATATGTCCTTAATGCTTAAAAAATCACAATATGATTTGCATGTGAATGACACCCCTACCTTATCTTAGATTAGGGAGTTGGAAAGCCACACTGAATGTGGATTCTGTTCCTTTTAATTAGGTTAGTTTTTTTGTGTATTGTGTTGGCTATAACCTCAATCATAATTCAAGGCGCTATTTTCCCATAATGCCTGTTATAGCAGACAGCAAAAGAATAAAATAAACTGATAATAAAAATCATTCAGAAAACCTTTGGAAAGGATCTAGGCCTCAGTGATACCCTACGTTTTCAAACAATACACCTCAAAATCAATCAGCTTTTAACAATAGCTAACCATACGCCACTGCTTACGTGTCTCGCATATGTATGTTCGTCTTTTTCAGTCACAATGTCTATATGTGTGAAATATCTGCAATATTGTGTTTTTTTTGAAACGGTGATGAATCTGCCTGGAATCATCCTTGACCTGCAGGAGAAAGTACTTTGAGATTTTATATGTGGACATTCTAATATCATGTTACAGTAACATCTTGAAAAGTTAGATTTGTTTATGTGAAAAATCAAGACAGACAGCGTTATCACCACAATTTAAAATAAATTGGAAGCATCACTAATAAACATAAATTACTGATTTTATATGGGATTACATATACTATATTCTCAAGTACTTTAATCCTCATAGCACCAAGGATGAGCCACAGGGTCATGACTGGTCACTTTATCTCAGGTCTGTAACAAGAGTCTGCATGGGATGGCTGAACTGAATGGAGCTTTTAGACAAGGGGCAGCCCAGACATGTCTGTGCTTCCTGAAAACTTTTTTCAACAGCTCAAATACTTGTAAAAATGTAAGATGATCAGTTCAAGTACCAGTCATTCAGTCACATTTTATTTTATTTTTTTTAGAATTCGTTATTTATCCAAATACAATGATGTCAAAATCATTTTGTCATCTGTCTTAGATGTACAAATTATTTGAATGTATCTAGGTCTCATTAAGATAGAATTAAAATTCTGTGAGTTGGAAAATTACATCACTTGGTATCTTACAGTAATTTTGACTGAAGACTGTAAAATGAGAGGACAAAAATCAACAAATTACAGTGTGTTAGGAAATCTCCTCGGTTCAGCCTACATGCAGTATGATGTGTGTTGTTGATTTGTTCACTCTGAATGTTACACATGCAGTGACCCTGCTAGCACGAGTTGTCTGATTCAATTCTTTGTCTGTCTCACTGTTGTTAACGCTTTCACAAGTTCCATTTTGTTTTGTTTTCTCTCTCTCTCCTTTAAAGAGCAAGATTCAGCTGACCTAGTACTCTTAATTGATGGATCACAGAACATTGGAGCAGCAAACTTCCCCTATGTGCGTGATTTGGTTTTGAGAATCATTGAGCCCCTTGATGTGGGCAGGGACACTGTTCGGGTGGCCTTGGCACTGTACAACGGCAATCCAGACATAAAGTTCTATCTAAATAGCTATGACAGCAAATCGTCAGTCCTGGAAGCTGTGAAGGGCCTTGCCTACTCAGGGGGTGACGAATCTAACCTGGGGGCAGCATTGGAGGAAGTGGCCGAGAGCCTCTTGAGCGAAGCAGCTGGTGGCAGGGCAGACGAGGGTGTGCCCCAGATGCTGGTGGTTATCAGTGCTGGGCCATCCACTGATGATACTGGTGCTGGTGACCGAGCTCTTAAGAGGGCTGGAGTTATCACATTCGGCATGGCGATTGGTGACTCTGACGCTGCAGATCTGGAAGCAGTTGCTACAGACAAAAGTTTTGTCATGTCAGCCCCTGGTTTCAGTACAGTGGCAAGCATGGGTGACCAGCTGCTCCCATTCGTTAACGGGGTGATCAAGCGCACCATTATAATTCAAAATGAGTTCACAGAAGGTATGTAACTTCTCCCTAAATGTGGGTGGTGGTGGGGGGCATTATGATTGTGGAAAGGGCAAAAACAATTAATATTGTGCAAGGTAAGATATGTGCTAAACTGAAATCTTTATATTCTCAAATTATTACTAACTATTGTTAGTCTTCTGCACCTAATAGGTTAAAATTTCCCACTTAGATAGACAAAAAAATATTAAACTAAGAGAAGTGGGGGACACTGGGAAAGTTTGCAACACTATTATTATATTTTTCTTTTGATTTGGTTGCTTAGCTTGAAGACATAACATCATATACTTATTGAATATACTGATCCGGACACATGCTAACAACATCATTTCATAGTGAACAGATCATAGAAAGCACACAAAGAAGTAAGATTTTTTTAGTTTATACAGTCTTACAGTAAGGCAGGGCAGTGTGTTTCTATCCATCCATTGGCTTTACTGCTTATCTCACTAGGGTTGTGTCATATAGTAAGTAAGGGATGGTTCCCAACAATCAAACAATCAATTGGACACCTCGAAGGGCATTATCCTTCTTATACCATGGTCCCTTACTAAAGAATAGATTTTTTAAAAAATAATTCAACATGTTTTACAGTTAAAATCATTTTTCACAAGCCACAGCTGAGCGGACTATTTAAAGCAACATTGCGGAGTTTCAGCTCAGTGCTTCCACCATCTGGTGGGAAAAACGAAACTTAAAGAAAACGAAACTTTAAGCGTTTATTCCCATTAATAAACGACAGTATTTCCCACATGTTTGCAAGGAGACTGTGTGGCGGGTGGTCGGGAGGGTTACATGAAGTTACATAGTGCAGTTTTAGCCGATGCAACCCCGCTCAGGCTGCAGCGGCAGCACCATTCATCCTATTAACCATTTTTCTACCATTGCAGTGAGTCTGGAAACATTATTTTAAGGCCGAAAAACTCCGCAATGTTACTTTAACTCTTTCGCGACCACACTAATTGCTCAGCACATCCGCTCCGGACCACATGTTTTTGGCTATTTGTTTACCTTTTTTCTCACGTTGAACCGAACTCTGTACATCACCTAGAAACAAACGGTTTTCACGTGGTTGAAGAGTGACTTTCCAATGTGCTCCTCGAAAAAACAGCGAGTTTTTCCGCCGTTTCGTTCGTGAGTACGAAGGAGAAGAAGAGAGCTCGGTTTCTCCAAAAACGGAGCTCCCGCTCTAGTTTCAGAGAAAAATGCACTTTTGTGTCAAGTGGCAATCGGCTCATTTTACCGGGACTCTGCAGTGTGGCTTGTGTCCCAAATCATTTCTACGGCTAAATAAGTGTTTTTGTAGGTAAATCTGTGGGGTGTGGCAGCGTGGAGTGCAGCGGTGTCCGTGACACTACTGTGTGACTGGCCGGCGATGAGTGCTCTGGGGCGGGGGCGGCCGGTCACAGCACCCGCTGCACGGTGAAAACAGCAGTGATAACGTGCTTTCAGAGCCGAATCTCCAAACCAGAAACGTTTGTAACAGCACCGGAAAAGGTCGCCAGATTCGTCGCCAGTCGCTTTTATCAAAAAAAAAAAGTCGCCAAGAGGGTTTGGAAAGGCGCCAGATTTAGCGAGAAAGTCGCAACACTGTAGCCGACAGCCGTACGGCACGCTGCACGCTGTCCCCAGAGCAGCATTCAAGGAGACCGATTACTCAAACAAAACCAAGATCACACAGTTTATAAAAAACATTATGTTTTGATTGTAGTTGAACACAGTTTTACATATCAGAGGACTACCATATTCACACACAGGGTACCTGAGAGTGTCTATTATCATAATCTGTAAAAAAAAAAAAAAAACGGTTTTGACGAGTTAACTCGTCAATGGTCGCGAAAGAGTTAATATCTCTCGTCTGCGGGTGATAAAATGGACCCCGCAACTCTGCCGCAGCATAATAGTTGATCAGTGAAGGGAAGTGAGATGATGGCTTAAAGTTACATGACACAAAGTATTATTTCATAAGGTGCACTTCTCACTGCTCGTTTGTCACAGACTCCAGTGGTCATTTAATGAAATTTAATGAAAAAAGATCTGATACAGGATATAGATCCTCTACATCAGACTCAAAATAATGACAACATACAGTAAAATAAACCCATGATGCGCTGAAGAAAACTTGTTATGCTCTGAGTCTCCTTTACCTTGGTTACCAACTAGCATTTGAGCCAGCACAATAATATTGAGAACTGTCATCAGGCAATTTGACTGGAACGTCTTTGTGGGTGTCCATCATCACTTTTTTACGGACACACTGCAGTCAATCAAAATTGAGTATTCACCCAGACCACGGTATACAGACAAACAATATTAACATGGTCACCAGTCAGCCTAGTGTGCATGTCTTTGAACTAGGAGAGGACACGGGAAAACCCAGAAAAAAACCCATGAAAAAACTCCACACACAAGGGTTGCTGTTAGGCTAACCACTGCGTACCACCCTAAACAAAAATACAGCTTATGGAAAAATAATTACCTTCATAACCAACTTACAAGATAGTGCTATCACTCAAGAATATTTCAACCAACCTTTGCTGCAACTGTCCCCAGTCTCCCCTACATTTGGAAGGTCTTGATACCTCACTATGCCTTTCAGAACCTGGTTTCTAAGACAGCATATCTCTAATGATGGTTGATAATTATCCTTATAGAATTATTATTATTATTTTCTTTTTAAATTTTAAGGTCCTTGGTTCAAATTGATATTTTTTGAAAACACAAAAGATGTACAGTTTAGAATATAGTGTTTTGTTGTAAAAAAAAAAAAAAAAAAGACAAATCTAATTTTAGAATATCCTTAATAGGCTTTATTAGCTTTTAGCATTTGAGTTCTATTCTTATAATATATCCTAAACCTCGCTTTTATTCTCATATATTGTTTTTTCTTTTCTTTTCAGTCTTGACAGTTGGAAAAAGAGACATCATTTTCCTAATCGACAGTACAATGGGTTCAACACTGATCAACTCTGTGCGCGAATTCATCAAGCGGTTTGTTGACACCATGCCAATTGGTCCAGACCAAGTTCAAGTGGGTGTTGCCCAGTTCGGCAATACTCCTCGGCTTGAGATTGATCTCAACTCTCATGGATCCAGCGAGGCTTTAACCGCTGCTTTGGGTGCTATTAAACCAAGACAGGGAAGCTCAGTAAATATTGGAGCAGCCTTGGATTTTGTGCGGACAAACATGCTGCGGCCTGAGAAGGGCAGTCGTATTCAACAGCAGGTACCCCAGCTTTTGCTTGTGCTGACAAGTAAAAAGTCCAGTGATAATGTGGAAACACCTGCTACGTCCCTGCATCGCATGGGCGTATTGACTCTGGCTGTCGGCTCCAAAGCTGCTAATGAGCAGGAGCTGAAACAAATTGCCTTTGCTGACAGCGTTGTGTTCATGCTGAAAGACTTCCGTGCACTGAACCGCAACCCAAGAGCAATTGTTGATGCACTGTCCACTCTTGCTGGGGTGATAGTGACAGAAGGACCTACTGAACCAGGTAATACTTTAGCCTCTAAGCATAGTCCAGACATTTTCACAAGTAATACAAAGAATGAATCATATGAACTTGAAAAACATACTATTGCTGACTACTCACTTCTGTTAAAACATATTTAATGTGTCGCTAATTTCATAGCACTTAAACACAATTGTTTCACTGGGCATAGTTAAATATTCTGTGTATGTAAGGACTGACACGTGAGTAATTTTTGTGTGTGTTTTTTTGTGCTTTCTCCTAGTGGTGGAGATAACCACAGTGCAGACTCAAAGAGTGGTCAGAGACATAGTCTTCCTTGTAGATGGCTCAAACTACGTTGGCAGCACTAACTTGCCGTATGTGAGAGATTTCATGATCAACGTGGTCAACCAGCTAGATGTGCGTCCTGACAGAGTCCAGATTGGTCTCCTGCAATTTGCAGAATATCCAAATATTGAATTTTATTTGAACCAGTTCAACAACAGACAAGATGTGGTGGATAGAATCTCTCAGCTGAGGCTGATGGGAGGCTCAGTCTTGAATACAGGAGCTGCCATGAGACATGCCCTTGACACAATGTTCCAATCATCAACTGGGTCACGCAGGAGGCAGGGGGTCCAGCAAGTCTTGGTCTTGATCACAGGCGGTCCACCCCAGGATGAAGTTAAAAAAATAGCTGATGAGTTGGCAGTGAATCAGGTTTTGACCTTCGTTGTCAGCTCTGGGCAAGCAGATGAGGCCCTCCTGAGAACAGTTGCCTTTGTTCCAGATTTGGCTTACCATGATGTAAGCTTCTCAAATATACCAGCTATGGCTGAAGTAGTGATGCCGAAGTTGATAACAGTGGTTGGTGATACAGATATGGCCCTCCCTGAGGAAAAAGGTGAGTTTCTATGAATTAATTATGTGTATCTATAAGTTGAAATATAAGATGAAATACATGTGATATCAGTAGTGCAATGTAGTGCAATGTAATTCAAGATATTGTGTTTCCTCTGCAGTCGTTTCTGGAGCTGAAAGGGATGTTGCCATCCTCATCGATGGCACAGACAATGTTCGCGGAGAGTTTGAACACATCCGGAGGTTTATCATCAAAATACTTGAACCACTAGACATTGGGACTGACAAGGTACGAGTTGCAGTGGTTCAACACAGTGAGAAGCCAACTCCGGTTTTCTTCTTTAACACCTATCAAACCAAAGATGAGGTGCTCAGAGCTGTCAACACGATGAGCCCAGCTGGTGGACGTAGTTTAAACACAGGAGGTGCTCTAAGATTCATGAAGGACACCATCTTTCTTGAAAGGAATGGTGGGAGGGCTGCACTAAAAGTCCCTCAGTTTACTATCATCTTGGCTGGGAGCAGGTCCAGGGATAATGTAAAAGAGCCTGCCGGTGCGCTGAAGACAGATGGAGTCATACCATTTGGTGTTGGTGTCAAGAATGCAGACCCAAAGCAGATTCAAGACATTTCACACAACCCTTCCTTTGCTTTCAATGTGAAGGAATTCACTGAACTCAGCACCATACCCTCAAGGCTCAATAACATTTTGGTCCTTCCAAAGCAACAGCTCATCGAGGTCCTGGAGAAAGGTAAGACCAAATTTTATTCTTTATTAAATTGTTATTAGCATGTCCAACTTGCTGTGAGAAAACAACACAATTTCAATTGTTTTTCTAATAACTAAATCTTATTTATTATGTCTTAGAGCAAACCAATGCTGTAAAAAGAGATATTGTGTTCCTACTGGATGGCTCTGATAATACAAGACATGGATTCCCAGAGATAAAACTCTTTGTTAAGAGCATAGTGGAGAGCCTCTCTGCCAGAGATGGCCAAGACAGAGTGTCTGTGGTTCAGTATGCTGATAACCCTGAGGTCAGCTTTTATTTAAATTCTCACAAGACAAAGAATGAAATTAAAAATGCCATAGATAATTTAAACCACAAAGGAGGGAGGCGCCTTAACATTGGGCAAGCTCTCCAGTTCGTAAGACACAGTGTCTTCACTTCCTCCACGGGCAGCAGAAGATTGGAAGAAGTGCCCCAGATTTTGATACTTCTAAGTAGCAAACCATCCACTGACAATGTTAAAAGCCCAGCTTTTGCTCTAAAAGAGCATGGAATTGTGTCAGTGGGAGTTGGAGTGGGAGATGCAAATTTTTCAGAGTTGGAAATGATAACCTCTGAACCTGGTTTCACATACAAGGTGAATGATTTCTCCAAATTGCCCTCAGTCCAATTGGAACTTGTTTCTGCACTGAACATGAACAAAAACACTGAGGAAACCATGACTGGAATCTCTGATTTAGTAGGTAAGAATTCAACATTAAAATATTACTCTCAACGTCAAACTCAATATCTCTAATCAACATAAATTCCAAAATGATCCATTTTGGAATGACACATTTCTCTTGCATGGAATTTATGAAAATGTTTTGTAAAATCGACTGTTTTTCTGTGCTTTTTGAAAGTTTTACATTTGTAGCTCTCTTTTATACCTCTCTCCAATTCTTCACTTTTATGTTATTTTTAAGATATTTTGCAAAGTTCTCCCATACATCTTTTCGAAGAAAAAAGATGGTTCTTTTGCAGTTCTACTTGAAATGGCTCTTTCTGGGTCATCTGCCTTTTTCTGCTCATTTCTTTTTTTGGGCTGAGTTTCAAAAAGTCTTCAATGAATTCTCTTTCATCTAAATGTTTATCACCTTGTTAACACAGAGGACAATAAGAGGGATATAGTGTTTCTCCTTGATGCATCGGATGACTCCAGAAATGGACTTCCTGCTATGCGAGAGTTCATCAGGAGAATGGCAGAAGAGCTTGACATTGGCGAAGATAAGGTTCGAGTGGCTGTTGTGCTATACAGTGATGACACCCGAGTCTACTTCAACCTCAAAACTCACAAATCGAAAAAGGCTATCATCTATGCTGTAAGAAGTCTTCGCCATAAAGGAGGAAAACATCGCAACACCGGAGCTGCTCTGCAGTTTGTGCATGACCACATTTTCACAGCATCATCTGGGAGTAGACGACTGGATGGTGTACCTCAGATTCTGTTTTTACTGACTGGAGGCAAATCTACTGATGATGTTTCCAGAGCTGCATTAGAGTTAAGACAAATTGGTGTTCTGTCTTTTGCCATTGGAATGAAAAATGCTAAACAGGAGGAGCTTCAAAAAATTGCCCTCTCCTCCAGATTCCTTTTCAACCTGCCTGTCTTTGGTGAACTTTTGTCAATTCAGCCAGAGATAGCTGCATTTGTCAAGTCGCCAATACGAATCAAGCCACCTACTGTTGTGGGTAAGAAGCATCCCTGATTCACCACAGAATCAGACTTTCTGCTTATAGCTTTAGAACAAGTTTTGATTGTTTGAACTACCATGAAACTGCATCATCTTCTGAGGAATGTCAGTCAGTTTCATGTTCCTCAAACACAACCTGCTGGTGCTGTTTTCTTGTTTGGCTCTCATCCCTTTTTTTCACGTATCTTGGACAGTCTTTCTTGACAACCTCACGCCAGCAACATTTTGAAGCTCTTCCTTGAGCCAATGATAATCACATCATTGACTTAATATTTACAGTTAAAATACTGAAAGCTTTTGTTCATATTTCTCCATCTTTCATTTTTGAAGGAGGAATATGCTTCTCGTCTTGTTATTTTCTCTGTTTCTTAACTTTCCTTTTTAAATTTTCTTTTTTTACATCTAATCTTTCTACCTCAGTTTACATTACAATTACTCTTAAAACTTTACCAACAATCTAATGTATATTTACTGCACCGTGTTATGTCTGATTATTAAACAAGGTTTTCCTATTCTTTTCTAGTTGAATTAGAGTCCCCTCAAAGAGACATTGTGTTTCTGTTGGATGGGTCAGAGGACACACGGAGTGGGTTCCCAGCAATGAAAGATTTTGTCCAAAGAGTGGTAGAATCACTCAGTATTGGTGAGAATAAAGACCGTGTGTCTGTGGTACAGTATAGTAGAGATCCACAGACACATTTCAATTTGAACACCTACACGGAAAAACAAGACATTCTCAATGCTCTCCAGCAGCTGAAGCATAAAGGGGGGAGACCCCTCAACACTGGGGCAGCTCTTGAGTACATGAGAAATTATGCTTTTGCAGACTCCTCAGGGAGTCGACATCAAGAAGGTGTCCCTCAGATACTGATTCTCCTATGTGGTGGAAGATCTCAAGATGATGTTGCAAGTGCAGCTGTGGCTCTAAAACAGGACAGAGTTGTTCCATTCTGTGTAGGTACAAGAAATGCAGACATACTTGAGCTCCAAATGATTGCACACAACCCTTCCTATGCTTTCTCAATGCTGCGGTTTGATGATATTGGAAGCATCTACCAGCAACTTGTGTCATTTGTGAAACGGGTGCCTCGACAACAGCCCAGAGTCACTACACAGAATGCACGAGGTAAGACCATCTAAATAGCTACCTACCTACCCACTCACCCACCTATACCTACTTGCCTTTCTGTTTCTAGAATAACTTGTATAACAATTAAGCTTCATCTTTGTGTCTGTAAAAGGTTCTGCAGATCAAACTGAATCCATTCAACGTGATATTGTATTTTTGCTGGATTCCTCTGATGAAATGCAAAATGAATTTCAAGAGATTCTTGGCTTTGTTCAGAGAATGGTAGAGAAACTCAGTGTGGATGAAAACAACGATCACGTGTCAGTGGTGCAGTATAGCAGAGAACCTTCTGCTGAATTTTTCCTGAACACGTACAAAACACAGGAGAGTGTTGCAGAAATTGTGCAACGTATAAGGCATAAAGGAGGCAGACCCCTTAATACTGGAGCAGCCTTGCAGTATGTTAAGGATCATGTTTTCACTGCCTCCTCTGGAAGTAGACATCAACAGGGTGTCCCTCAAATTTTGGTTATGTTAACTGGTGGACGGTCTAGTGATGATGTCAGAAAAGCTGCAGAAAACTTGAAAGGAATGGGTGTGATGGTATTTGCATTGGGAACAAAGAATGCAGATGCCCTTGAGATTCAGTCTATTTCTCAGGAAGCCAGTCGTGCTTTCTTTGTGGCAGATTCCAGTGATCTTTCAGACACTGAACAACAAATACTTTCTGCCACCACCAAGCAAGAAATCCATCCTATCAAACCAACATCTTATGGTAAGACTGTAATGACAGGAAGTACACCTTGTACAGAACTTCATGCACTGTCAGATTGACATTGAGTCTCTATTACTACTATCTATTACCATATTTGGTCTGTGATGTACAGTAATACACTTGTTTCCCTTTGTGGCTCTTAAATCAATTGGCCATTAGATGATAGATACATTGGATCATCAAATGGATTACATGATGACAGCTTCTATGTGAACAAAAATATTTTGGTTTTGAAAAATGTACACTTTTCACTTTCATGGGAATAATTTGAATTCTGGTTAATTTAAAGTGACGTGCAATTTTTTTCAACTCACTCCTTAAATGCTTAAACCTTTGATATCTTTAACTGTTCAATGATTTCCGTGATGTATAATCTGCATCAACTTAAACTGTTTGATGAAGTAGCAGAACAAGTGGTGCATGCAGGATTATGTTTTATTTGTCATCACAAATTTCAGCATCAACCAATATGTTGAAATGTCTGTGTGATTACAGATCCAAGCAGAAGAGATGTTGTGTTCTTGCTTGATGGCACTGATGATTCTGAGCAAAGATTTCCAGAAATTAAAGACTTTGTGCAGAGAATGGTGGCAGACCTGAATATTGATGCAAACAAAGATCGTGTGGCTGTTGTTCAGTACAGCGACATGGCAGAAACAAATTTTAACTTGGGACATTACTCAACAGAGGACGATGTTCTTGATGCTGTACAAGGTCTAAGTCACAAGGGTGGCTATCCTCACAACATTGGAGCAGCTCTTCAGTATGTGAGAGGGCATGTTTTTACTTCAGATTCAGGAAGTAGACTCCTGGAAGGAGTACCCCAGATACTCATACTACTGAGTGGTGGAAGATCTCAAGATGACATAAGAACTCCGGCCAGAATGCTGAAAGAAATTGGTGTCATCCCAATTGCCATTGGAACAGCTAATGCTGATACCTTAGATATACAGACATTATCTCATGAACCCAATTATGCACTCTCTATTACTGATTTTGAGGAACTTCCTGCTTCTACACCGGATGTATTGGCATTGTTAAGAAAGGCATCCCATCATTTAGAGCAAACTGCTCCCACAAATAATCTTGGTAAGGTGTAATGTTTTTACCTTTTCACATTTTAACATTATTTTATAAAGAATGGACTGTGGACTGTCGTTGTAGCTCCCTGCAGAAAATCACACAGGCTTTGTCTCCACATATTTTTCTTTGTTGCAGATTCCAAGAAAAACGATATAGTTTTTCTCATTGATGGATCATATGACTCAAGAAATGGCTTTGAAGAGATTCGAGGGTTTATTGAAAAAATTATTGAAAGTTTAAATGTAGATGAGAACAAAGACCAAGTGGCTGTTGTTCAATACAGCCGTGATGCCACTGTCAATTTTTACTTGAACTCCTATTCATCCAAGAGTGATGTGCTCAGTTCTGTTAGAACAATGAGGCATAAGTTCGGACGACCCCTTAAGATTGGCAACGCACTGGCCTTTGTCAGAGAAAATGTTTTTGCTGCTTCAGTTGGAGGCAGACGTGAAGAATCAGTCCCCCAATATCTGTATGTATTTAGTGGTGGCCGATCAGCGGATGATGTCAGAAGCCAAGCACAGTCACTGAAAGACAATGGAATCAAGACTTTTACTATTGGAACAAGAAATGCTGATACTTTGGAAATGCAAACCATCTCTTTCACACCAGCACACAATTTTTATGTCACAGACTTTAACAATCTGCAGAGCATACATCCATCTTTGGAAGCAACATTGAGGGGCACTCAAGAAACAACTGAATTTCCAACTGTTGTTGGTAAGATATAGAACAGTAATTTGCATTTTACATTTTAGAGGTGTCATCTATGTGGACATAAAAGTTATAGTATATATTAAAATATTTGTGTTTACACCAAAGATATTGGTATTATAAAAAACTTTGCTTGTATCCATTTCAGATGCTTCCACAATTGCAGGAATAGACCTCTTGAATGCTGACATTGTTTTTCTCCTTGATGGCTCTGATGAAATGCAAGCATATGAGAAACAATTTTTGGATTTTGTCAGAGAATTAGTTAAGCAAATCAAAATTGGGCCAAGCAAAGTACAAGTAGCTTTGGTTCAATACAGCACAGAGCCCACCACTGATTTTCTCCTGAACACATTCTCAATGAAAGACGATGTCTTGAGTCATTTGAGCAATGTGAAACTGAAAGGAGGGCTGAGTGTGAACACTGGTGTGGCCTTTGATCATGTGATGAACAATGTGTTGACTGCTCCATCTGGAAGTAGAGCCCAGCAGGGAGTTCCACAGATACTGATTCTCGTAAGTGGGAAAAAGTCAGACGATGATGTCTTGGGTCCGGTAAACAGACTGAGAAAGCATGGAATTGCACTTTTCACCATTGGGGTGAATAATATTGATAGACTGGAGATGGAGCAATTAGCATACAGTCCTAGAGCAGCATATTTTATCAAGGAAACATCTGAATTTCCTCTTGTGAAAGAACAGTTGCTCTCAGCTATTGTATCTTACAAAGGTACAGCCAGCCCAGGTGTAGGTGAGTGAAAACAAGTATTGCTACTTTAATTGACCTCATTTTATTTCTGATCAATATCTGAAATTATATGAATACACAAACAAAATTGATAAATGACTGTTGGCTTTTCTAGGTCCAAGCCCCAGCTTGAAAAGAGATATTGTCTTTCTCATTGATGGCTCTGATGATGTCAGGAGTAGATTCTCTACGATACGTGAATTTGTTGCAAAAATGGTTGACAACTTTGACCTGGACGAAGGTAAAGATAAAGTTGCTGTTGTACAGTATAGCAACAATGCTGAACTCAGTTTCAGTCTGAATACTTACAACACACAAGATGGTGTTCTCAAACATATTGCAAGCCTAAAGCCAAAAGGCGGACGACCACAGTACATTGGAGCAGCACTGCAGTTTGTGAAGGATAAAGTCTTTGTTTCAAATGCTGGAAGTCGACATCATGAAGGTGCCAAGCAGATGCTTGTAGTGTTTGCTGGTGGAAGATCTAGAGATTCTCCACGAGGCCCAGCAAGTATGCTTAAAGCTGCAGGGGTTATCACATTTGCTGTTGGATCGAGAATGTCCAATTCAGCTGAGATGCAAGTAATTTCCTCTGATCCAAATTATGCTTACTCAGTCCCTGACTTTGTAAATCTTCCTCGTATTCAACAAAGTTTGATGAATTATCTTACTCAAGAGGGAATTGAGACGGAAACTAAAGAAGGTAAGAGTATTGACCGTTATTTCAAGAAATCAACTTTAGCTGCAGATTTGAAAATAATGAAGATGTGTGTAATTAACATTGATGTGTTTTTATCTATTACGTCTGATTTCAGTCACAGGGGAAAGAGATGAAAAAGGAAAGGACATAGTTTTTCTTTTGGATGGATCTGATAATACCAGACATACTTTTTCAGTGATTCAAGATTTTCTTTACAAAGTAGTAGAGAGAATCAACATTGGAACAAAAGATGACAGAGTTGCTGTGATTCAATACAGCAATTTGGCACGAGCTAACTTCTTTTTGAATTCATTCATGAGGAAGGAAGATGTTCTTACAGCTGTCAGAAGGCTCTCGCACAAAGGCGGAAGACCTCTCAAAATGGGTGCAGCTCTACAATATGTAAAAGACAATGTATTCACAGCTGCTTCAGGGAGCAGATACAGAGAAGATGTGCCACAAATTCTTATTGTTTTAAGTAGTGGCCCATCAAGTGACAGTGTCGATTTGCCTTCAGCTTCTCTGAAAGAAAGAAATGTCACAATATTAACAATTGGAGCCAATGGATCAGACCAAAGGGAATTGCAGAAGATATCATATCCTCCAAACTACAGTTTGTCAATCCCTAAAATTTCAGAACTTTCAACTATACAAGATCAAGTTGTGTCTGTAATTACAGACGGAAATATGAAAACAGACACTTCCAAAACAGAAGTAATAGGTAAGAAGATTAATGGAAATTGTGTCCTGCATGATTCCATTTTTGCTTTAACGCAGATACTTGTTCTAGTATGTGAATGAGAAAATATACCTATTTGATTGTTATTAACATTAAAACCTATGGGAATGACCAATGCTATAAAGAGGAACATTATGCCAAGTAATTAATGCTGTAATTGATTGGCTATTCTGCTATTAAAATAGAATACATTTTAGTTTATGGAATTTGATGAAGCAAAACAAATTAATATCCAGAAGAAAGATGTAGATAAAAGGTGTATTATTTCAGCTTGTTCAGAGTTTTGACAATAATCAATTATCACATGGATGACACCATTGCTGACTGGTATGAAAGTGACCAACATTCCAAGCTTAGGCTAAGAGGCATGATGACATGTAGTAAAAGTG
>NC_140927.1:2457527-2629189 GCF_045865225.1 Trachurus japonicus
GTGTATTGCACTGAGTTCAGGCCATCAGTTTTCCAAAAGGTTGTAGAGTACGTGGTAGAAGTCGAAGTCAGATTCCATCATCTTTAATTCACACACAAAACCGTTGGACAGGTGAAGCTAAAATTATGTCTCACATCTTGTGCTCCCTAGTGGACAAACAGGTGCCGGGAAGGGATGTTGTGTTCTTGCTGGATGGATCGGATGGCACTAGAACTGGATTCCCAGCTATGCGAGACTTTGTGCAAAGAGTAGTAGAGACACTCAGTGTGGATGACAACAAAGACCGTGTCTCAGTGGTTCAGTACAGCAGAGATCCAACTGTCCAGTTCTATCTGAACACGTACACCACAAAGGGCGAGATCCTCGACACTGTCAGAGGTTTGAGGCACAAAGGCGGAAGACCCCTCAACACAGGAGCAGCTCTCCAGCACTTGAGGGATAATGTCTTCACGCCCTCTGCCGGGAGCAGGCGGCTGCAGGGAGTTCCACAGGTCCTGATATTGCTAAGTGGTGGAAGGTCTTTTGACAGTGTGGCCGCACCAGCCTCTGCTCTCAAGCAGCTGGGTGTGTTGACCTTTGCCATTGGAACCAGGGGTTCTGACAGCAGAGAACTGCAGGAGATAGCACACGATCCCAGTTCCGCTCTATCCGTGTCTGAATTCACTGACCTTCCCAGTGTCCAAAAGCAGCTTCAGTCCTCTGTGGAGGCTGTGGTTACTGATGTCACCCCAGAATCACCAACTGTACTTGGTACGTTAACTTGCACGTCCTCTTGCCCCAAGGGCTAAGTGACTTGTTTCACCTGCAGCCAGGGAAAGAAAAATCAGCACGATGTGCGTTTAGCTTCCATGTGTGTATTTGAGGAGAGGCCCTGGTGGGCTTTCCTCCTCCTTAAAGTGGAAGTAGGCCAGTCGTTGTAGTTTCTTTGAAACAAAGAAAAGCAGGGAAGAGAAAGAAAGAGATAGTTCCCCACTTGATGATGGTGATGATGAATAGTTGTGGAGTATACTTTTTACAATGTTTTTATTTCACTTGCTGTCTTCCTGTCTTTTCTCAGTTGACACTGCCAAAAAGGATGTCGTATTCCTTCTGGACAGTTCAGATGGCACAAGAAATGGCTTCCCTGCCATGCGTGAATTTGTTGAGAGAGCTGTGGAGAAGCTGAATGTTGGACAAAACAGAGACCGTGTCTCAGTGGTCCAGTACAGCAGAGACGCAGAGGTCAATTTCTATCTGAACACTTACACCACGAGAGAGGATGTTGTGGATTCAGTCAGAGGGCTGAGACACAAAGGAGGCAGACCCCTCAACACCGGGGCAGCCCTCCAGTACGTCAGGGACAACGTCTTTACAAACTCCTCCGGGAGTAGGCGCCTGCAAGGCGTTCCACAGATGTTGATCGTGCTGACTGGTGGAAGGTCTTTTGACACTGTAGATGCCCCGGCCTCTGCTCTCAAACAGCAGGGCGTCTCTGTGATTGCTATCGGAACAAGGGGCTCTGACAATAGAGAGCTGCAGAAGATATCGTATGAACCCAGTCTTGCCCTATCAGTGTCTGAGTTCACTGACCTCCCCAGTGTCCAAGAACAGCTCTCCTCAGCAATGAGCACAGTGGTAGTGAGGGCCACGCCGGTGACTCCAACAGTGACTGGTAAGAAATCCACCGACTCTTACATTCCAGGCTCAGGCTAGGAGGCACGATGACATGTAGTAATAGTGTATTGCACTGAGTTCAGGCCATCAGTTTTCCAAAAGGTTGTAGAGTACGTGGTAGAAGTCGAAGTCAGATTCCATCATCTTTAATTCACACACAAAACCGTTGGACAGGTGAAGCTAAAATATGTCTCACATCTTGTGCTCCCTAGTGGACAAACAGGTGCCGGGAAGGGATGTTGTGTTCTTGCTGGATGGATCGGATGGCACTAGAACTGGATTCCCAGCTATGCGAGACTTTGTGCAAAGAGTAGTAGAGACACTCAGTGTGGATGACAACAAAGACCGTGTCTCAGTGGTTCAGTACAGCAGAGATCCAACTGTCCAGTTCTATCTGAACACGTACACCACAAAGGGCGAGATCCTCGACACTGTCAGAGGTTTGAGGCACAAAGGCGGAAGACCCCTCAACACAGGAGCAGCTCTCCAGCACTTGAGGGATAATGTCTTCACGCCCTCTGCCGGGAGCAGGCGGCTGCAGGGAGTTCCACAGGTCCTGATATTGCTAAGTGGTGGAAGGTCTTTTGACAGTGTGGCCGCACCAGCCTCTGCTCTCAAGCAGCTGGGTGTGTTGACCTTTGCCATTGGAACCAGGGGTTCTGACAGCAGAGAACTGCAGGAGATAGCACACGATCCCAGTTCCGCTCTATCCGTGTCTGAATTCACTGACCTTCCCAGTGTCCAAAAGCAGCTTCAGTCCTCTGTGGAGGCTGTGGTTACTGATGTCACCCCAGAATCACCAACTGTACTTGGTACGTTAACTTGCACGTCCTCTTGCCCCAAGGGCTAAGTGACTTGTTTCACCTGCAGCCAGGGAAAGAAAAATCAGCACGATGGGCGTTTAGCTTCCATGTGTGTATTTGAGGAGAGGCCCTGGTGGGCTTTCCTCCTCCTTAAAGTGGAAGTAGGCCAGTCGTTGTAGTTTCTTTGAAACAAAGAAAAGCAGGGAAGAGAAAGAAAGAGATAGTTCCCCACTTGATGATGGTGATGATGAATAGTTGTGGAGTATACTTTTTACAATGTTTTTATTTCACTTGCTGTCTTCCTGTCTTTTCTCAGTTGACACTGCCAAAAAGGATGTCGTATTCCTTCTGGACAGTTCAGATGGCACAAGAAATGGCTTCCCTGCCATGCGTGAATTTGTTGAGAGAGCTGTGGAGAAGCTGAATGTTGGACAAAACAGAGACCGTGTCTCAGTGGTCCAGTACAGCAGAGACGCAGAGGTCAATTTCTATCTGAACACTTACACCACGAGAGAGGATGTTGTGGATTCAGTCAGAGGGCTGAGACACAAAGGAGGCAGACCCCTCAACACCGGGGCAGCCCTCCAGTACGTCAGGGACAACGTCTTTACAAACTCCTCCGGGAGTAGGCGCCTGCAAGGCGTTCCACAGATGTTGATCGTGCTGACTGGTGGAAGGTCTTTTGACACTGTAGATGCCCCGGCCTCTGCTCTCAAACAGCAGGGCGTCTCTGTGATTGCTATCGGAACAAGGGGCTCTGACAATAGAGAGCTGCAGAAGATATCGTATGAACCCAGTCTTGCCCTATCAGTGTCTGAGTTCACTGACCTCCCCAGTGTCCAAGAACAGCTCTCCTCAGCAATGAGCACAGTGGTAGTGAGGGCCACGCCGGTGACTCCAACAGTGACTGGTAAGAAATCCACCGACTCTTACATTCCAGGCTCAGGCTAGGAGGCACGATGACATGTAGTAATAGTGTATTGCACTGAGTTCAGGCCATCAGTTTTCCAAAAGGTTGTAGAGTACGTGGTAGAAGTCGAAGTCAGATTCCATCATCTTTAATTCACACACAAAACCGTTGGACAGGTGAAGCTAAAATACTGTATGTCTCACATCTTGTGCTCCCTAGTGGACAAACAGGTGCCGGGAAGGGATGTTGTGTTCTTGCTGGATGGATCGGATGGCACTAGAACTGGATTCCCAGCTATGCGAGACTTTGTGCAAAGAGTAGTAGAGACACTCAGTGTGGATGACAACAAAGACCGTGTCTCAGTGGTTCAGTACAGCAGAGATCCAACTGTCCAGTTCTATCTGAACACGTACACCACAAAGGGCGAGATCCTCGACACTGTCAGAGGTTTGAGGCACAAAGGCGGAAGACCCCTCAACACAGGAGCAGCTCTCCAGCACTTGAGGGATAATGTCTTCACGCCCTCTGCCGGGAGCAGGCGGCTGCAGGGAGTTCCACAGGTCCTGATATTGCTAAGTGGTGGAAGGTCTTTTGACAGTGTGGCCGCACCAGCCTCTGCTCTCAAGCAGCTGGGTGTGTTGACCTTTGCCATTGGAACCAGGGGTTCTGACAGCAGAGAACTGCAGGAGATAGCACACGATCCCAGTTCCGCTCTATCCGTGTCTGAATTCACTGACCTTCCCAGTGTCCAAAAGCAGCTTCAGTCCTCTGTGGAGGCTGTGGTTACTGATGTCACCCCAGAATCACCAACTGTACTTGGTACGTTAACTTGCACGTCCTCTTGCCCCAAGGGCTAAGTGACTTGTTTCACCTGCAGCCAGGGAAAGAAAAATCAGCACGATGGGCGTTTAGCTTCCATGTGTGTATTTGAGGAGAGGCCCTGGTGGGCTTTCCTCCTCCTTAAAGTGGAAGTAGGCCAGTCATTGTAGTTTCTTTGAAACAAAGAAAAGCAGGGAAGAGAAAGAAAGAGATAGTTCCCCACTTGATGATGGTGATGATGAATAGTTGTGGAGTATACTTTTTACAATGTTTTTATTTCACTTGCTGTCTTCCTGTCTTTTCTCAGTTGACACTGCCAAAAAGGATGTCGTATTCCTTCTGGACAGTTCAGATGGCACAAGAAATGGCTTCCCTGCCATGCGTGAATTTGTTGAGAGAGCTGTGGAGAAGCTGAATGTTGGACAAAACAGAGACCGTGTCTCAGTGGTCCAGTACAGCAGAGACGCAGAGGTCAATTTCTATCTGAACACTTACACCACGAGAGAGGATGTTGTGGATTCAGTCAGAGGGCTGAGACACAAAGGAGGCAGACCCCTCAACACCGGGGCAGCCCTCCAGTACGTCAGGGACAACGTCTTTACAAACTCCTCCGGGAGTAGGCGCCTGCAAGGCGTTCCACAGATGTTGATCGTGCTGACTGGTGGAAGGTCTTTTGACACTGTAGATGCCCCGGCCTCTGCTCTCAAACAGCAGGGCGTCTCTGTGATTGCTATCGGAACAAGGGGCTCTGACAATAGAGAGCTGCAGAAGATATCGTATGAACCCAGTCTTGCCCTATCAGTGTCTGAGTTCACTGACCTCCCCAGTGTCCAAGAACAGCTCTCCTCAGCAATGAGCACAGTGGTAGTGAGGGCCACGCCGGTGACTCCAACAGTGACTGGTAAGAAATCCACCGACTCTTACATTCCAGGCTCAGGCTAGGAGGCACGATGACATGTAGTAATAGTGTATTGCACTGAGTTCAGGCCATCAGTTTTCCAAAAGGTTGTAGAGTACGTGGTAGAAGTCGAAGTCAGATTCCATCATCTTTAATTCACACACAAAACCGTTGGACAGGTGAAGCTAAAATACTGTATGTCTCACATCTTGTGCTCCCTAGTGGACAAACAGGTGCCGGGAAGGGATGTTGTGTTCTTGCTGGATGGATCGGATGGCACTAGAACTGGATTCCCAGCTATGCGAGACTTTGTGCAAAGAGTAGTAGAGACACTCAGTGTGGATGACAACAAAGACCGTGTCTCAGTGGTTCAGTACAGCAGAGATCCAACTGTCCAGTTCTATCTGAACACGTACACCACAAAGGGCGAGATCCTCGACACTGTCAGAGGTTTGAGGCACAAAGGCGGAAGACCCCTCAACACAGGAGCAGCTCTCCAGCACTTGAGGGATAATGTCTTCACGCCCTCTGCCGGGAGCAGGCGGCTGCAGGGAGTTCCACAGGTCCTGATATTGCTAAGTGGTGGAAGGTCTTTTGACAGTGTGGCCGCACCAGCCTCTGCTCTCAAGCAGCTGGGTGTGTTGACCTTTGCCATTGGAACCAGGGGTTCTGACAGCAGAGAACTGCAGGAGATAGCACACGATCCCAGTTCCGCTCTATCCGTGTCTGAATTCACTGACCTTCCCAGTGTCCAAAAGCAGCTTCAGTCCTCTGTGGAGGCTGTGGTTACTGATGTCACCCCAGAATCACCAACTGTACTTGGTACGTTAACTTGCACGTCCTCTTGCCCCAAGGGCTAAGTGACTTGTTTCACCTGCAGCCAGGGAAAGAAAAATCAGCACGATGTGCGTTTAGCTTCCATGTGTGTATTTGAGGAGAGGCCCTGGTGGGCTTTCCTCCTCCTTAAAGTGGAAGTAGGCCAGTCATTGTAGTTTCTTTGAAACAAAGAAAAGCAGGGAAGAGAAAGAAAGAGATAGTTCCCCACTTGATGATGGTGATGATGAATAGTTGTGGAGTATACTTTTTACAATGTTTTTATTTCACTTGCTGTCTTCCTGTCTTTTCTCAGTTGACACTGCCAAAAAGGATGTCGTATTCCTTCTGGACAGTTCAGATGGCACAAGAAATGGCTTCCCTGCCATGCGTGAATTTGTTGAGAGAGCTGTGGAGAAGCTGAATGTTGGACAAAACAGAGACCGTGTCTCAGTGGTCCAGTACAGCAGAGACGCAGAGGTCAATTTCTATCTGAACACTTACACCACGAGAGAGGATGTTGTGGATTCAGTCAGAGGGCTGAGACACAAAGGAGGCAGACCCCTCAACACCGGGGCAGCCCTCCAGTACGTCAGGGACAACGTCTTTACAAACTCCTCCGGGAGTAGGCGCCTGCAAGGCGTTCCACAGATGTTGATCGTGCTGACTGGTGGAAGGTCTTTTGACACTGTAGATGCCCCGGCCTCTGCTCTCAAACAGCAGGGCGTCTCTGTGATTGCTATCGGAACAAGGGGCTCTGACAATAGAGAGCTGCAGAAGATATCGTATGAACCCAGTCTTGCCCTATCAGTGTCTGAGTTCACTGACCTCCCCAGTGTCCAAGAACAGCTCTCCTCAGCAATGAGCACAGTGGTAGTGAGGGCCACGCCGGTGACTCCAACAGTGACTGGTAAGAAATCCACCGACTCTTACATTCCAGGCTCAGGCTAGGAGGCACGATGACATGTAGTAATAGTGTATTGCACTGAGTTCAGGCCATCAGTTTTCCAAAAGGTTGTAGAGTACGTGGTAGAAGTCGAAGTCAGATTCCATCATCTTTAATTCACACACAAAACCGTTGGACAGGTGAAGCTAAAATATATGTCTCACATCTTGTGCTCCCTAGTGGACAAACAGGTGCCGGGAAGGGATGTTGTGTTCTTGCTGGATGGATCGGATGGCACTAGAACTGGATTCCCAGCTATGCGAGACTTTGTGCAAAGAGTAGTAGAGACACTCAGTGTGGATGACAACAAAGACCGTGTCTCAGTGGTTCAGTACAGCAGAGATCCAACTGTCCAGTTCTATCTGAACACGTACACCACAAAGGGCGAGATCCTCGACACTGTCAGAGGTTTGAGGCACAAAGGCGGAAGACCCCTCAACACAGGAGCAGCTCTCCAGCACTTGAGGGATAATGTCTTCACGCCCTCTGCCGGGAGCAGGCGGCTGCAGGGAGTTCCACAGGTCCTGATATTGCTAAGTGGTGGAAGGTCTTTTGACAGTGTGGCCGCACCAGCCTCTGCTCTCAAGCAGCTGGGTGTGTTGACCTTTGCCATTGGAACCAGGGGTTCTGACAGCAGAGAACTGCAGGAGATAGCACACGATCCCAGTTCCGCTCTATCCGTGTCTGAATTCACTGACCTTCCCAGTGTCCAAAAGCAGCTTCAGTCCTCTGTGGAGGCTGTGGTTACTGATGTCACCCCAGAATCACCAACTGTACTTGGTACGTTAACTTGCACGTCCTCTTGCCCCAAGGGCTAAGTGACTTGTTTCACCTGCAGCCAGGGAAAGAAAAATCAGCACGATGTGCGTTTAGCTTCCATGTGTGTATTTGAGGAGAGGCCCTGGTGGGCTTTCCTCCTCCTTAAAGTGGAAGTAGGCCAGTCATTGTAGTTTCTTTGAAACAAAGAAAAGCAGGGAAGAGAAAGAAAGAGATAGTTCCCCACTTGATGATGGTGATGATGAATAGTTGTGGAGTATACTTTTTACAATGTTTTTATTTCACTTGCTGTCTTCCTGTCTTTTCTCAGTTGACACTGCCAAAAAGGATGTCGTATTCCTTCTGGACAGTTCAGATGGCACAAGAAATGGCTTCCCTGCCATGCGTGAATTTGTTGAGAGAGCTGTGGAGAAGCTGAATGTTGGACAAAACAGAGACCGTGTCTCAGTG
Organism: Trachurus japonicus; assembly: GCF_045865225.1. Classification (NCBI taxonomy): domain Eukaryota; kingdom Metazoa; phylum Chordata; class Actinopteri; order Carangiformes; family Carangidae; genus Trachurus; species Trachurus japonicus. The sequence goes on from NC_140927.1 coordinate 2,465,597, forward strand.
GTCCAGTACAGCAGAGACGCAGAGGTCAATTTCTATCTGAACACTTACACCACGAGAGAGGATGTTGTGGATTCAGTCAGAGGGCTGAGACACAAAGGAGGCAGACCCCTCAACACCGGGGCAGCCCTCCAGTACGTCAGGGACAACGTCTTTACAAACTCCTCCGGGAGTAGGCGCCTGCAAGGCGTTCCACAGATGTTGATCGTGCTGACTGGTGGAAGGTCTTTTGACACTGTAGATGCCCCGGCCTCTGCTCTCAAACAGCAGGGCGTCTCTGTGATTGCTATCGGAACAAGGGGCTCTGACAATAGAGAGCTGCAGAAGATATCGTATGAACCCAGTCTTGCCCTATCAGTGTCTGAGTTCACTGACCTCCCCAGTGTCCAAGAACAGCTCTCCTCAGCAATGAGCACAGTGGTAGTGAGGGCCACGCCGGTGACTCCAACAGTGACTGGTAAGAAATCCACCGACTCTTACATTCCAGGCTCAGGCTAGGAGGCACGATGACATGTAGTAATAGTGTATTGCACTGAGTTCAGGCCATCAGTTTTCCAAAAGGTTGTAGAGTACGTGGTAGAAGTCGAAGTCAGATTCCATCATCTTTAATTCACACACAAAACCGTTGGACAGGTGAAGCTAAAATACTGTATGTCTCACATCTTGTGCTCCCTAGTGGACAAACAGGTGCCGGGAAGGGATGTTGTGTTCTTGCTGGATGGATCGGATGGCACTAGAACTGGATTCCCAGCTATGCGAGACTTTGTGCAAAGAGTAGTAGAGACACTCAGTGTGGATGACAACAAAGACCGTGTCTCAGTGGTTCAGTACAGCAGAGATCCAACTGTCCAGTTCTATCTGAACACGTACACCACAAAGGGCGAGATCCTCGACACTGTCAGAGGTTTGAGGCACAAAGGCGGAAGACCCCTCAACACAGGAGCAGCTCTCCAGCACTTGAGGGATAATGTCTTCACGCCCTCTGCCGGGAGCAGGCGGCTGCAGGGAGTTCCACAGGTCCTGATATTGCTAAGTGGTGGAAGGTCTTTTGACAGTGTGGCCGCACCAGCCTCTGCTCTCAAGCAGCTGGGTGTGTTGACCTTTGCCATTGGAACCAGGGGTTCTGACAGCAGAGAACTGCAGGAGATAGCACACGATCCCAGTTCCGCTCTATCCGTGTCTGAATTCACTGACCTTCCCAGTGTCCAAAAGCAGCTTCAGTCCTCTGTGGAGGCTGTGGTTACTGATGTCACCCCAGAATCACCAACTGTACTTGGTACGTTAACTTGCACGTCCTCTTGCCCCAAGGGCTAAGTGACTTGTTTCACCTGCAGCCAGGGAAAGAAAAATCAGCACGATGTGCGTTTAGCTTCCATGTGTGTATTTGAGGAGAGGCCCTGGTGGGCTTTCCTCCTCCTTAAAGTGGAAGTAGGCCAGTCATTGTAGTTTCTTTGAAACAAAGAAAAGCAGGGAAGAGAAAGAAAGAGATAGTTCCCCACTTGATGATGGTGATGATGAATAGTTGTGGAGTATACTTTTTACAATGTTTTTATTTCACTTGCTGTCTTCCTGTCTTTTCTCAGTTGACACTGCCAAAAAGGATGTCGTATTCCTTCTGGACAGTTCAGATGGCACAAGAAATGGCTTCCCTGCCATGCGTGAATTTGTTGAGAGAGCTGTGGAGAAGCTGAATGTTGGACAAAACAGAGACCGTGTCTCAGTGGTCCAGTACAGCAGAGACGCAGAGGTCAATTTCTATCTGAACACTTACACCACGAGAGAGGATGTTGTGGATTCAGTCAGAGGGCTGAGACACAAAGGAGGCAGACCCCTCAACACCGGGGCAGCCCTCCAGTACGTCAGGGACAACGTCTTTACAAACTCCTCCGGGAGTAGGCGCCTGCAAGGCGTTCCACAGATGTTGATCGTGCTGACTGGTGGAAGGTCTTTTGACACTGTAGATGCCCCGGCCTCTGCTCTCAAACAGCAGGGCGTCTCTGTGATTGCTATCGGAACAAGGGGCTCTGACAATAGAGAGCTGCAGAAGATATCGTATGAACCCAGTCTTGCCCTATCAGTGTCTGAGTTCACTGACCTCCCCAGTGTCCAAGAACAGCTCTCCTCAGCAATGAGCACAGTGGTAGTGAGGGCCACGCCGGTGACTCCAACAGTGACTGGTAAGAAATCCACCGACTCTTACATTCCAGGCTCAGGCTAGGAGGCACGATGACATGTAGTAATAGTGTATTGCACTGAGTTCAGGCCATCAGTTTTCCAAAAGGTTGTAGAGTACGTGGTAGAAGTCGAAGTCAGATTCCATCATCTTTAATTCACACACAAAACCGTTGGACAGGTGAAGCTAAAATACTGTATGTCTCACATCTTGTGCTCCCTAGTGGACAAACAGGTGCCGGGAAGGGATGTTGTGTTCTTGCTGGATGGATCGGATGGCACTAGAACTGGATTCCCAGCTATGCGAGACTTTGTGCAAAGAGTAGTAGAGACACTCAGTGTGGATGACAACAAAGACCGTGTCTCAGTGGTTCAGTACAGCAGAGATCCAACTGTCCAGTTCTATCTGAACACGTACACCACAAAGGGCGAGATCCTCGACACTGTCAGAGGTTTGAGGCACAAAGGCGGAAGACCCCTCAACACAGGAGCAGCTCTCCAGCACTTGAGGGATAATGTCTTCACGCCCTCTGCCGGGAGCAGGCGGCTGCAGGGAGTTCCACAGGTCCTGATATTGCTAAGTGGTGGAAGGTCTTTTGACAGTGTGGCCGCACCAGCCTCTGCTCTCAAGCAGCTGGGTGTGTTGACCTTTGCCATTGGAACCAGGGGTTCTGACAGCAGAGAACTGCAGGAGATAGCACACGATCCCAGTTCCGCTCTATCCGTGTCTGAATTCACTGACCTTCCCAGTGTCCAAAAGCAGCTTCAGTCCTCTGTGGAGGCTGTGGTTACTGATGTCACCCCAGAATCACCAACTGTACTTGGTACGTTAACTTGCACGTCCTCTTGCCCCAAGGGCTAAGTGACTTGTTTCACCTGCAGCCAGGGAAAGAAAAATCAGCACGATGTGCGTTTAGCTTCCATGTGTGTATTTGAGGAGAGGCCCTGGTGGGCTTTCCTCCTCCTTAAAGTGGAAGTAGGCCAGTCATTGTAGTTTCTTTGAAACAAAGAAAAGCAGGGAAGAGAAAGAAAGAGATAGTTCCCCACTTGATGATGGTGATGATGAATAGTTGTGGAGTATACTTTTTACAATGTTTTTATTTCACTTGCTGTCTTCCTGTCTTTTCTCAGTTGACACTGCCAAAAAGGATGTCGTATTCCTTCTGGACAGTTCAGATGGCACAAGAAATGGCTTCCCTGCCATGCGTGAATTTGTTGAGAGAGCTGTGGAGAAGCTGAATGTTGGACAAAACAGAGACCGTGTCTCAGTGGTCCAGTACAGCAGAGACGCAGAGGTCAATTTCTATCTGAACACTTACACCACGAGAGAGGATGTTGTGGATTCAGTCAGAGGGCTGAGACACAAAGGAGGCAGACCCCTCAACACCGGGGCAGCCCTCCAGTACGTCAGGGACAACGTCTTTACAAACTCCTCCGGGAGTAGGCGCCTGCAAGGCGTTCCACAGATGTTGATCGTGCTGACTGGTGGAAGGTCTTTTGACACTGTAGATGCCCCGGCCTCTGCTCTCAAACAGCAGGGCGTCTCTGTGATTGCTATCGGAACAAGGGGCTCTGACAATAGAGAGCTGCAGAAGATATCGTATGAACCCAGTCTTGCCCTATCAGTGTCTGAGTTCACTGACCTCCCCAGTGTCCAAGAACAGCTCTCCTCAGCAATGAGCACAGTGGTAGTGAGGGCCACGCCGGTGACTCCAACAGTGACTGGTAAGAAATCCACCGACTCTTACATTCCAGGCTCAGGCTAGGAGGCACGATGACATGTAGTAATAGTGTATTGCACTGAGTTCAGGCCATCAGTTTTCCAAAAGGTTGTAGAGTACGTGGTAGAAGTCGAAGTCAGATTCCATCATCTTTAATTCACACACAAAACCGTTGGACAGGTGAAGCTAAAATACTGTATGTCTCACATCTTGTGCTCCCTAGTGGACAAACAGGTGCCGGGAAGGGATGTTGTGTTCTTGCTGGATGGATCGGATGGCACTAGAACTGGATTCCCAGCTATGCGAGACTTTGTGCAAAGAGTAGTAGAGACACTCAGTGTGGATGACAACAAAGACCGTGTCTCAGTGGTTCAGTACAGCAGAGATCCAACTGTCCAGTTCTATCTGAACACGTACACCACAAAGGGCGAGATCCTCGACACTGTCAGAGGTTTGAGGCACAAAGGCGGAAGACCCCTCAACACAGGAGCAGCTCTCCAGCACTTGAGGGATAATGTCTTCACGCCCTCTGCCGGGAGCAGGCGGCTGCAGGGAGTTCCACAGGTCCTGATATTGCTAAGTGGTGGAAGGTCTTTTGACAGTGTGGCCGCACCAGCCTCTGCTCTCAAGCAGCTGGGTGTGTTGACCTTTGCCATTGGAACCAGGGGTTCTGACAGCAGAGAACTGCAGGAGATAGCACACGATCCCAGTTCCGCTCTATCCGTGTCTGAATTCACTGACCTTCCCAGTGTCCAAAAGCAGCTTCAGTCCTCTGTGGAGGCTGTGGTTACTGATGTCACCCCAGAATCACCAACTGTACTTGGTACGTTAACTTGCACGTCCTCTTGCCCCAAGGGCTAAGTGACTTGTTTCACCTGCAGCCAGGGAAAGAAAAATCAGCACGATGTGCGTTTAGCTTCCATGTGTGTATTTGAGGAGAGGCCCTGGTGGGCTTTCCTCCTCCTTAAAGTGGAAGTAGGCCAGTCATTGTAGTTTCTTTGAAACAAAGAAAAGCAGGGAAGAGAAAGAAAGAGATAGTTCCCCACTTGATGATGGTGATGATGAATAGTTGTGGAGTATACTTTTTACAATGTTTTTATTTCACTTGCTGTCTTCCTGTCTTTTCTCAGTTGACACTGCCAAAAAGGATGTCGTATTCCTTCTGGACAGTTCAGATGGCACAAGAAATGGCTTCCCTGCCATGCGTGAATTTGTTGAGAGAGCTGTGGAGAAGCTGAATGTTGGACAAAACAGAGACCGTGTCTCAGTGGTCCAGTACAGCAGAGACGCAGAGGTCAATTTCTATCTGAACACTTACACCACGAGAGAGGATGTTGTGGATTCAGTCAGAGGGCTGAGACACAAAGGAGGCAGACCCCTCAACACCGGGGCAGCCCTCCAGTACGTCAGGGACAACGTCTTTACAAACTCCTCCGGGAGTAGGCGCCTGCAAGGCGTTCCACAGATGTTGATCGTGCTGACTGGTGGAAGGTCTTTTGACACTGTAGATGCCCCGGCCTCTGCTCTCAAACAGCAGGGCGTCTCTGTGATTGCTATCGGAACAAGGGGCTCTGACAATAGAGAGCTGCAGAAGATATCGTATGAACCCAGTCTTGCCCTATCAGTGTCTGAGTTCACTGACCTCCCCAGTGTCCAAGAACAGCTCTCCTCAGCAATGAGCACAGTGGTAGTGAGGGCCACGCCGGTGACTCCAACAGTGACTGGTAAGAAATCCACCGACTCTTACATTCCAGGCTCAGGCTAGGAGGCACGATGACATGTAGTAATAGTGTATTGCACTGAGTTCAGGCCATCAGTTTTCCAAAAGGTTGTAGAGTACGTGGTAGAAGTCGAAGTCAGATTCCATCATCTTTAATTCACACACAAAACCGTTGGACAGGTGAAGCTAAAATACTGTATGTCTCACATCTTGTGCTCCCTAGTGGACAAACAGGTGCCGGGAAGGGATGTTGTGTTCTTGCTGGATGGATCGGATGGCACTAGAACTGGATTCCCAGCTATGCGAGACTTTGTGCAAAGAGTAGTAGAGACACTCAGTGTGGATGACAACAAAGACCGTGTCTCAGTGGTTCAGTACAGCAGAGATCCAACTGTCCAGTTCTATCTGAACACGTACACCACAAAGGGCGAGATCCTCGACACTGTCAGAGGTTTGAGGCACAAAGGCGGAAGACCCCTCAACACAGGAGCAGCTCTCCAGCACTTGAGGGATAATGTCTTCACGCCCTCTGCCGGGAGCAGGCGGCTGCAGGGAGTTCCACAGGTCCTGATATTGCTAAGTGGTGGAAGGTCTTTTGACAGTGTGGCCGCACCAGCCTCTGCTCTCAAGCAGCTGGGTGTGTTGACCTTTGCCATTGGAACCAGGGGTTCTGACAGCAGAGAACTGCAGGAGATAGCACACGATCCCAGTTCCGCTCTATCCGTGTCTGAATTCACTGACCTTCCCAGTGTCCAAAAGCAGCTTCAGTCCTCTGTGGAGGCTGTGGTTACTGATGTCACCCCAGAATCACCAACTGTACTTGGTACGTTAACTTGCACGTCCTCTTGCCCCAAGGGCTAAGTGACTTGTTTCACCTGCAGCCAGGGAAAGAAAAATCAGCACGATGTGCGTTTAGCTTCCATGTGTGTATTTGAGGAGAGGCCCTGGTGGGCTTTCCTCCTCCTTAAAGTGGAAGTAGGCCAGTCATTGTAGTTTCTTTGAAACAAAGAAAAGCAGGGAAGAGAAAGAAAGAGATAGTTCCCCACTTGATGATGGTGATGATGAATAGTTGTGGAGTATACTTTTTACAATGTTTTTATTTCACTTGCTGTCTTCCTGTCTTTTCTCAGTTGACACTGCCAAAAAGGATGTCGTATTCCTTCTGGACAGTTCAGATGGCACAAGAAATGGCTTCCCTGCCATGCGTGAATTTGTTGAGAGAGCTGTGGAGAAGCTGAATGTTGGACAAAACAGAGACCGTGTCTCAGTGGTCCAGTACAGCAGAGACGCAGAGGTCAATTTCTATCTGAACACTTACACCACGAGAGAGGATGTTGTGGATTCAGTCAGAGGGCTGAGACACAAAGGAGGCAGACCCCTCAACACCGGGGCAGCCCTCCAGTACGTCAGGGACAACGTCTTTACAAACTCCTCCGGGAGTAGGCGCCTGCAAGGCGTTCCACAGATGTTGATCGTGCTGACTGGTGGAAGGTCTTTTGACACTGTAGATGCCCCGGCCTCTGCTCTCAAACAGCAGGGCGTCTCTGTGATTGCTATCGGAACAAGGGGCTCTGACAATAGAGAGCTGCAGAAGATATCGTATGAACCCAGTCTTGCCCTATCAGTGTCTGAGTTCACTGACCTCCCCAGTGTCCAAGAACAGCTCTCCTCAGCAATGAGCACAGTGGTAGTGAGGGCCACGCCGGTGACTCCAACAGTGACTGGTAAGAAATCCACCGACTCTTACATTCCAGGCTCAGGCTAGGAGGCACGATGACATGTAGTAATAGTGTATTGCACTGAGTTCAGGCCATCAGTTTTCCAAAAGGTTGTAGAGTACGTGGTAGAAGTCGAAGTCAGATTCCATCATCTTTAATTCACACACAAAACCGTTGGACAGGTGAAGCTAAAATATGTCTCACATCTTGTGCTCCCTAGTGGACAAACAGGTGCCGGGAAGGGATGTTGTGTTCTTGCTGGATGGATCGGATGGCACTAGAACTGGATTCCCAGCTATGCGAGACTTTGTGCAAAGAGTAGTAGAGACACTCAGTGTGGATGACAACAAAGACCGTGTCTCAGTGGTTCAGTACAGCAGAGATCCAACTGTCCAGTTCTATCTGAACACGTACACCACAAAGGGCGAGATCCTCGACACTGTCAGAGGTTTGAGGCACAAAGGCGGAAGACCCCTCAACACAGGAGCAGCTCTCCAGCACTTGAGGGATAATGTCTTCACGCCCTCTGCCGGGAGCAGGCGGCTGCAGGGAGTTCCACAGGTCCTGATATTGCTAAGTGGTGGAAGGTCTTTTGACAGTGTGGCCGCACCAGCCTCTGCTCTCAAGCAGCTGGGTGTGTTGACCTTTGCCATTGGAACCAGGGGTTCTGACAGCAGAGAACTGCAGGAGATAGCACACGATCCCAGTTCCGCTCTATCCGTGTCTGAATTCACTGACCTTCCCAGTGTCCAAAAGCAGCTTCAGTCCTCTGTGGAGGCTGTGGTTACTGATGTCACCCCAGAATCACCAACTGTACTTGGTACGTTAACTTGCACGTCCTCTTGCCCCAAGGGCTAAGTGACTTGTTTCACCTGCAGCCAGGGAAAGAAAAATCAGCACGATGTGCGTTTAGCTTCCATGTGTGTATTTGAGGAGAGGCCCTGGTGGGCTTTCCTCCTCCTTAAAGTGGAAGTAGGCCAGTCATTGTAGTTTCTTTGAAACAAAGAAAAGCAGGGAAGAGAAAGAAAGAGATAGTTCCCCACTTGATGATGGTGATGATGAATAGTTGTGGAGTATACTTTTTACAATGTTTTTATTTCACTTGCTGTCTTCCTGTCTTTTCTCAGTTGACACTGCCAAAAAGGATGTCGTATTCCTTCTGGACAGTTCAGATGGCACAAGAAATGGCTTCCCTGCCATGCGTGAATTTGTTGAGAGAGCTGTGGAGAAGCTGAATGTTGGACAAAACAGAGACCGTGTCTCAGTGGTCCAGTACAGCAGAGACGCAGAGGTCAATTTCTATCTGAACACTTACACCACGAGAGAGGATGTTGTGGATTCAGTCAGAGGGCTGAGACACAAAGGAGGCAGACCCCTCAACACCGGGGCAGCCCTCCAGTACGTCAGGGACAACGTCTTTACAAACTCCTCCGGGAGTAGGCGCCTGCAAGGCGTTCCACAGATGTTGATCGTGCTGACTGGTGGAAGGTCTTTTGACACTGTAGATGCCCCGGCCTCTGCTCTCAAACAGCAGGGCGTCTCTGTGATTGCTATCGGAACAAGGGGCTCTGACAATAGAGAGCTGCAGAAGATATCGTATGAACCCAGTCTTGCCCTATCAGTGTCTGAGTTCACTGACCTCCCCAGTGTCCAAGAACAGCTCTCCTCAGCAATGAGCACAGTGGTAGTGAGGGCCACGCCGGTGACTCCAACAGTGACTGGTAAGAAATCCACCGACTCTTACATTCCAGGCTCAGGCTAGGAGGCACGATGACATGTAGTAATAGTGTATTGCACTGAGTTCAGGCCATCAGTTTTCCAAAAGGTTGTAGAGTACGTGGTAGAAGTCGAAGTCAGATTCCATCATCTTTAATTCACACACAAAACCGTTGGACAGGTGAAGCTAAAATATGTCTCACATCTTGTGCTCCCTAGTGGACAAACAGGTGCCGGGAAGGGATGTTGTGTTCTTGCTGGATGGATCGGATGGCACTAGAACTGGATTCCCAGCTATGCGAGACTTTGTGCAAAGAGTAGTAGAGACACTCAGTGTGGATGACAACAAAGACCGTGTCTCAGTGGTTCAGTACAGCAGAGATCCAACTGTCCAGTTCTATCTGAACACGTACACCACAAAGGGCGAGATCCTCGACACTGTCAGAGGTTTGAGGCACAAAGGCGGAAGACCCCTCAACACAGGAGCAGCTCTCCAGCACTTGAGGGATAATGTCTTCACGCCCTCTGCCGGGAGCAGGCGGCTGCAGGGAGTTCCACAGGTCCTGATATTGCTAAGTGGTGGAAGGTCTTTTGACAGTGTGGCCGCACCAGCCTCTGCTCTCAAGCAGCTGGGTGTGTTGACCTTTGCCATTGGAACCAGGGGTTCTGACAGCAGAGAACTGCAGGAGATAGCACACGATCCCAGTTCCGCTCTATCCGTGTCTGAATTCACTGACCTTCCCAGTGTCCAAAAGCAGCTTCAGTCCTCTGTGGAGGCTGTGGTTACTGATGTCACCCCAGAATCACCAACTGTACTTGGTACGTTAACTTGCACGTCCTCTTGCCCCAAGGGCTAAGTGACTTGTTTCACCTGCAGCCAGGGAAAGAAAAATCAGCACGATGTGCGTTTAGCTTCCATGTGTGTATTTGAGGAGAGGCCCTGGTGGGCTTTCCTCCTCCTTAAAGTGGAAGTAGGCCAGTCATTGTAGTTTCTTTGAAACAAAGAAAAGCAGGGAAGAGAAAGAAAGAGATAGTTCCCCACTTGATGATGGTGATGATGAATAGTTGTGGAGTATACTTTTTACAATGTTTTTATTTCACTTGCTGTCTTCCTGTCTTTTCTCAGTTGACACTGCCAAAAAGGATGTCGTATTCCTTCTGGACAGTTCAGATGGCACAAGAAATGGCTTCCCTGCCATGCGTGAATTTGTTGAGAGAGCTGTGGAGAAGCTGAATGTTGGACAAAACAGAGACCGTGTCTCAGTGGTCCAGTACAGCAGAGACGCAGAGGTCAATTTCTATCTGAACACTTACACCACGAGAGAGGATGTTGTGGATTCAGTCAGAGGGCTGAGACACAAAGGAGGCAGACCCCTCAACACCGGGGCAGCCCTCCAGTACGTCAGGGACAACGTCTTTACAAACTCCTCCGGGAGTAGGCGCCTGCAAGGCGTTCCACAGATGTTGATCGTGCTGACTGGTGGAAGGTCTTTTGACACTGTAGATGCCCCGGCCTCTGCTCTCAAACAGCAGGGCGTCTCTGTGATTGCTATCGGAACAAGGGGCTCTGACAATAGAGAGCTGCAGAAGATATCGTATGAACCCAGTCTTGCCCTATCAGTGTCTGAGTTCACTGACCTCCCCAGTGTCCAAGAACAGCTCTCCTCAGCAATGAGCACAGTGGTAGTGAGGGCCACGCCGGTGACTCCAACAGTGACTGGTAAGAAATCCACCGACTCTTACATTCCAGGCTCAGGCTAGGAGGCACGATGACATGTAGTAATAGTGTATTGCACTGAGTTCAGGCCATCAGTTTTCCAAAAGGTTGTAGAGTACGTGGTAGAAGTCGAAGTCAGATTCCATCATCTTTAATTCACACACAAAACCGTTGGACAGGTGAAGCTAAAATATGTCTCACATCTTGTGCTCCCTAGTGGACAAACAGGTGCCGGGAAGGGATGTTGTGTTCTTGCTGGATGGATCGGATGGCACTAGAACTGGATTCCCAGCTATGCGAGACTTTGTGCAAAGAGTAGTAGAGACACTCAGTGTGGATGACAACAAAGACCGTGTCTCAGTGGTTCAGTACAGCAGAGATCCAACTGTCCAGTTCTATCTGAACACGTACACCACAAAGGGCGAGATCCTCGACACTGTCAGAGGTTTGAGGCACAAAGGCGGAAGACCCCTCAACACAGGAGCAGCTCTCCAGCACTTGAGGGATAATGTCTTCACGCCCTCTGCCGGGAGCAGGCGGCTGCAGGGAGTTCCACAGGTCCTGATATTGCTAAGTGGTGGAAGGTCTTTTGACAGTGTGGCCGCACCAGCCTCTGCTCTCAAGCAGCTGGGTGTGTTGACCTTTGCCATTGGAACCAGGGGTTCTGACAGCAGAGAACTGCAGGAGATAGCACACGATCCCAGTTCCGCTCTATCCGTGTCTGAATTCACTGACCTTCCCAGTGTCCAAAAGCAGCTTCAGTCCTCTGTGGAGGCTGTGGTTACTGATGTCACCCCAGAATCACCAACTGTACTTGGTACGTTAACTTGCACGTCCTCTTGCCCCAAGGGCTAAGTGACTTGTTTCACCTGCAGCCAGGGAAAGAAAAATCAGCACGATGGGCGTTTAGCTTCCATGTGTGTATTTGAGGAGAGGCCCTGGTGGGCTTTCCTCCTCCTTAAAGTGGAAGTAGGCCAGTCATTGTAGTTTCTTTGAAACAAAGAAAAGCAGGGAAGAGAAAGAAAGAGATAGTTCCCCACTTGATGATGGTGATGATGAATAGTTGTGGAGTATACTTTTTACAATGTTTTTATTTCACTTGCTGTCTTCCTGTCTTTTCTCAGTTGACACTGCCAAAAAGGATGTCGTATTCCTTCTGGACAGTTCAGATGGCACAAGAAATGGCTTCCCTGCCATGCGTGAATTTGTTGAGAGAGCTGTGGAGAAGCTGAATGTTGGACAAAACAGAGACCGTGTCTCAGTGGTCCAGTACAGCAGAGACGCAGAGGTCAATTTCTATCTGAACACTTACACCACGAGAGAGGATGTTGTGGATTCAGTCAGAGGGCTGAGACACAAAGGAGGCAGACCCCTCAACACCGGGGCAGCCCTCCAGTACGTCAGGGACAACGTCTTTACAAACTCCTCCGGGAGTAGGCGCCTGCAAGGCGTTCCACAGATGTTGATCGTGCTGACTGGTGGAAGGTCTTTTGACACTGTAGATGCCCCGGCCTCTGCTCTCAAACAGCAGGGCGTCTCTGTGATTGCTATCGGAACAAGGGGCTCTGACAATAGAGAGCTGCAGAAGATATCGTATGAACCCAGTCTTGCCCTATCAGTGTCTGAGTTCACTGACCTCCCCAGTGTCCAAGAACAGCTCTCCTCAGCAATGAGCACAGTGGTAGTGAGGGCCACGCCGGTGACTCCAACAGTGACTGGTAAGAAATCCACCGACTCTTACATTCCAGGCTCAGGCTAGGAGGCACGATGACATGTAGTAATAGTGTATTGCACTGAGTTCAGGCCATCAGTTTTCCAAAAGGTTGTAGAGTACGTGGTAGAAGTCGAAGTCAGATTCCATCATCTTTAATTCACACACAAAACCGTTGGACAGGTGAAGCTAAAATATATGTCTCACATCTTGTGCTCCCTAGTGGACAAACAGGTGCCGGGAAGGGATGTTGTGTTCTTGCTGGATGGATCGGATGGCACTAGAACTGGATTCCCAGCTATGCGAGACTTTGTGCAAAGAGTAGTAGAGACACTCAGTGTGGATGACAACAAAGACCGTGTCTCAGTGGTTCAGTACAGCAGAGATCCAACTGTCCAGTTCTATCTGAACACGTACACCACAAAGGGCGAGATCCTCGACACTGTCAGAGGTTTGAGGCACAAAGGCGGAAGACCCCTCAACACAGGAGCAGCTCTCCAGCACTTGAGGGATAATGTCTTCACGCCCTCTGCCGGGAGCAGGCGGCTGCAGGGAGTTCCACAGGTCCTGATATTGCTAAGTGGTGGAAGGTCTTTTGACAGTGTGGCCGCACCAGCCTCTGCTCTCAAGCAGCTGGGTGTGTTGACCTTTGCCATTGGAACCAGGGGTTCTGACAGCAGAGAACTGCAGGAGATAGCACACGATCCCAGTTCCGCTCTATCCGTGTCTGAATTCACTGACCTTCCCAGTGTCCAAAAGCAGCTTCAGTCCTCTGTGGAGGCTGTGGTTACTGATGTCACCCCAGAATCACCAACTGTACTTGGTACGTTAACTTGCACGTCCTCTTGCCCCAAGGGCTAAGTGACTTGTTTCACCTGCAGCCAGGGAAAGAAAAATCAGCACGATGGGCGTTTAGCTTCCATGTGTGTATTTGAGGAGAGGCCCTGGTGGGCTTTCCTCCTCCTTAAAGTGGAAGTAGGCCAGTCATTGTAGTTTCTTTGAAACAAAGAAAAGCAGGGAAGAGAAAGAAAGAGATAGTTCCCCACTTGATGATGGTGATGATGAATAGTTGTGGAGTATACTTTTTACAATGTTTTTATTTCACTTGCTGTCTTCCTGTCTTTTCTCAGTTGACACTGCCAAAAAGGATGTCGTATTCCTTCTGGACAGTTCAGATGGCACAAGAAATGGCTTCCCTGCCATGCGTGAATTTGTTGAGAGAGCTGTGGAGAAGCTGAATGTTGGACAAAACAGAGACCGTGTCTCAGTGGTCCAGTACAGCAGAGACGCAGAGGTCAATTTCTATCTGAACACTTACACCACGAGAGAGGATGTTGTGGATTCAGTCAGAGGGCTGAGACACAAAGGAGGCAGACCCCTCAACACCGGGGCAGCCCTCCAGTACGTCAGGGACAACGTCTTTACAAACTCCTCCGGGAGTAGGCGCCTGCAAGGCGTTCCACAGATGTTGATCGTGCTGACTGGTGGAAGGTCTTTTGACACTGTAGATGCCCCGGCCTCTGCTCTCAAACAGCAGGGCGTCTCTGTGATTGCTATCGGAACAAGGGGCTCTGACAATAGAGAGCTGCAGAAGATATCGTATGAACCCAGTCTTGCCCTATCAGTGTCTGAGTTCACTGACCTCCCCAGTGTCCAAGAACAGCTCTCCTCAGCAATGAGCACAGTGGTAGTGAGGGCCACGCCGGTGACTCCAACAGTGACTGGTAAGAAATCCACCGACTCTTACATTCCAGGCTCAGGCTAGGAGGCACGATGACATGTAGTAATAGTGTATTGCACTGAGTTCAGGCCATCAGTTTTCCAAAAGGTTGTAGAGTACGTGGTAGAAGTCGAAGTCAGATTCCATCATCTTTAATTCACACACAAAACCGTTGGACAGGTGAAGCTAAAATACTGTATGTCTCACATCTTGTGCTCCCTAGTGGACAAACAGGTGCCGGGAAGGGATGTTGTGTTCTTGCTGGATGGATCGGATGGCACTAGAACTGGATTCCCAGCTATGCGAGACTTTGTGCAAAGAGTAGTAGAGACACTCAGTGTGGATGACAACAAAGACCGTGTCTCAGTGGTTCAGTACAGCAGAGATCCAACTGTCCAGTTCTATCTGAACACGTACACCACAAAGGGCGAGATCCTCGACACTGTCAGAGGTTTGAGGCACAAAGGCGGAAGACCCCTCAACACAGGAGCAGCTCTCCAGCACTTGAGGGATAATGTCTTCACGCCCTCTGCCGGGAGCAGGCGGCTGCAGGGAGTTCCACAGGTCCTGATATTGCTAAGTGGTGGAAGGTCTTTTGACAGTGTGGCCGCACCAGCCTCTGCTCTCAAGCAGCTGGGTGTGTTGACCTTTGCCATTGGAACCAGGGGTTCTGACAGCAGAGAACTGCAGGAGATAGCACACGATCCCAGTTCCGCTCTATCCGTGTCTGAATTCACTGACCTTCCCAGTGTCCAAAAGCAGCTTCAGTCCTCTGTGGAGGCTGTGGTTACTGATGTCACCCCAGAATCACCAACTGTACTTGGTACGTTAACTTGCACGTCCTCTTGCCCCAAGGGCTAAGTGACTTGTTTCACCTGCAGCCAGGGAAAGAAAAATCAGCACGATGTGCGTTTAGCTTCCATGTGTGTATTTGAGGAGAGGCCCTGGTGGGCTTTCCTCCTCCTTAAAGTGGAAGTAGGCCAGTCGTTGTAGTTTCTTTGAAACAAAGAAAAGCAGGGAAGAGAAAGAAAGAGATAGTTCCCCACTTGATGATGGTGATGATGAATAGTTGTGGAGTATACTTTTTACAATGTTTTTATTTCACTTGCTGTCTTCCTGTCTTTTCTCAGTTGACACTGCCAAAAAGGATGTCGTATTCCTTCTGGACAGTTCAGATGGCACAAGAAATGGCTTCCCTGCCATGCGTGAATTTGTTGAGAGAGCTGTGGAGAAGCTGAATGTTGGACAAAACAGAGACCGTGTCTCAGTGGTCCAGTACAGCAGAGACGCAGAGGTCAATTTCTATCTGAACACTTACACCACGAGAGAGGATGTTGTGGATTCAGTCAGAGGGCTGAGACACAAAGGAGGCAGACCCCTCAACACCGGGGCAGCCCTCCAGTACGTCAGGGACAACGTCTTTACAAACTCCTCCGGGAGTAGGCGCCTGCAAGGCGTTCCACAGATGTTGATCGTGCTGACTGGTGGAAGGTCTTTTGACACTGTAGATGCCCCGGCCTCTGCTCTCAAACAGCAGGGCGTCTCTGTGATTGCTATCGGAACAAGGGGCTCTGACAATAGAGAGCTGCAGAAGATATCGTATGAACCCAGTCTTGCCCTATCAGTGTCTGAGTTCACTGACCTCCCCAGTGTCCAAGAACAGCTCTCCTCAGCAATGAGCACAGTGGTAGTGAGGGCCACGCCGGTGACTCCAACAGTGACTGGTAAGAAATCCACCGACTCTTACATTCCAGGCTCAGGCTAGGAGGCACGATGACATGTAGTAATAGTGTATTGCACTGAGTTCAGGCCATCAGTTTTCCAAAAGGTTGTAGAGTACGTGGTAGAAGTCGAAGTCAGATTCCATCATCTTTAATTCACACACAAAACCGTTGGACAGGTGAAGCTAAAATACTGTATGTCTCACATCTTGTGCTCCCTAGTGGACAAACAGGTGCCGGGAAGGGATGTTGTGTTCTTGCTGGATGGATCGGATGGCACTAGAACTGGATTCCCAGCTATGCGAGACTTTGTGCAAAGAGTAGTAGAGACACTCAGTGTGGATGACAACAAAGACCGTGTCTCAGTGGTTCAGTACAGCAGAGATCCAACTGTCCAGTTCTATCTGAACACGTACACCACAAAGGGCGAGATCCTCGACACTGTCAGAGGTTTGAGGCACAAAGGCGGAAGACCCCTCAACACAGGAGCAGCTCTCCAGCACTTGAGGGATAATGTCTTCACGCCCTCTGCCGGGAGCAGGCGGCTGCAGGGAGTTCCACAGGTCCTGATATTGCTAAGTGGTGGAAGGTCTTTTGACAGTGTGGCCGCACCAGCCTCTGCTCTCAAGCAGCTGGGTGTGTTGACCTTTGCCATTGGAACCAGGGGTTCTGACAGCAGAGAACTGCAGGAGATAGCACACGATCCCGTTCCGCTCTATCCCGTTCCGCTCTATCCGTGTCTGAATTCACTGACCTTCCCAGTGTCCAAAAGCAGCTTCAGTCCTCTGTGGAGGCTGTGGTTACTGATGTCACCCCAGAATCACCAACTGTACTTGGTACGTTAACTTGCACGTCCTCTTGCCCCAAGGGCTAAGTGACTTGTTTCACCTGCAGCCAGGGAAAGAAAAATCAGCACGATGTGCGTTTAGCTTCCATGTGTGTATTTGAGGAGAGGCCCTGGTGGGCTTTCCTCCTCCTTAAAGTGGAAGTAGGCCAGTCATTGTAGTTTCTTTGAAACAAAGAAAAGCAGGGAAGAGAAAGAAAGAGATAGTTCCCCACTTGATGATGGTGATGATGAATAGTTGTGGAGTATACTTTTTACAATGTTTTTATTTCACTTGCTGTCTTCCTGTCTTTTCTCAGTTGACACTGCCAAAAAGGATGTCGTATTCCTTCTGGACAGTTCAGATGGCACAAGAAATGGCTTCCCTGCCATGCGTGAATTTGTTGAGAGAGCTGTGGAGAAGCTGAATGTTGGACAAAACAGAGACCGTGTCTCAGTGGTCCAGTACAGCAGAGACGCAGAGGTCAATTTCTATCTGAACACTTACACCACGAGAGAGGATGTTGTGGATTCAGTCAGAGGGCTGAGACACAAAGGAGGCAGACCCCTCAACACCGGGGCAGCCCTCCAGTACGTCAGGGACAACGTCTTTACAAACTCCTCCGGGAGTAGGCGCCTGCAAGGCGTTCCACAGATGTTGATCGTGCTGACTGGTGGAAGGTCTTTTGACACTGTAGATGCCCCGGCCTCTGCTCTCAAACAGCAGGGCGTCTCTGTGATTGCTATCGGAACAAGGGGCTCTGACAATAGAGAGCTGCAGAAGATATCGTATGAACCCAGTCTTGCCCTATCAGTGTCTGAGTTCACTGACCTCCCCAGTGTCCAAGAACAGCTCTCCTCAGCAATGAGCACAGTGGTAGTGAGGGCCACGCCGGTGACTCCAACAGTGACTGGTAAGAAATCCACCGACTCTTACATTCCAGGCTCAGGCTAGGAGGCACGATGACATGTAGTAATAGTGTATTGCACTGAGTTCAGGCCATCAGTTTTCCAAAAGGTTGTAGAGTACGTGGTAGAAGTCGAAGTCAGATTCCATCATCTTTAATTCACACACAAAACCGTTGGACAGGTGAAGCTAAAATATGTCTCACATCTTGTGCTCCCTAGTGGACAAACAGGTGCCGGGAAGGGATGTTGTGTTCTTGCTGGATGGATCGGATGGCACTAGAACTGGATTCCCAGCTATGCGAGACTTTGTGCAAAGAGTAGTAGAGACACTCAGTGTGGATGACAACAAAGACCGTGTCTCAGTGGTTCAGTACAGCAGAGATCCAACTGTCCAGTTCTATCTGAACACGTACACCACAAAGGGCGAGATCCTCGACACTGTCAGAGGTTTGAGGCACAAAGGCGGAAGACCCCTCAACACAGGAGCAGCTCTCCAGCACTTGAGGGATAATGTCTTCACGCCCTCTGCCGGGAGCAGGCGGCTGCAGGGAGTTCCACAGGTCCTGATATTGCTAAGTGGTGGAAGGTCTTTTGACAGTGTGGCCGCACCAGCCTCTGCTCTCAAGCAGCTGGGTGTGTTGACCTTTGCCATTGGAACCAGGGGTTCTGACAGCAGAGAACTGCAGGAGATAGCACACGATCCCAGTTCCGCTCTATCCGTGTCTGAATTCACTGACCTTCCCAGTGTCCAAAAGCAGCTTCAGTCCTCTGTGGAGGCTGTGGTTACTGATGTCACCCCAGAATCACCAACTGTACTTGGTACGTTAACTTGCACGTCCTCTTGCCCCAAGGGCTAAGTGACTTGTTTCACCTGCAGCCAGGGAAAGAAAAATCAGCACTATGTATGCTTAGCTTCCATGTGTGTATTTGAGGAGAGGCCCTGGTGGGCTTTTCTCCTCCTTAAAGTGGAAGTAGGCCAGTCATTGTAGTTCCTTTGAAACAAAGAAAAGCAGGGAAGAGAAAGAAAGAGATAGTTCCCCACTTGATGATGGTGATGATGAATAGTTGTGGAGTATACTTTTTACAATGTTTTTATTTCACTTGCTGTCTTCCTGTCTTTTCTCAGTTGACACTGCCAAAAAGGATGTCGTATTCCTTCTGGACAGTTCAGATGGCACAAGAAATGGCTTCCCTGCCATGCGTGAATTTGTTGAGAGAGCTGTGGAGAAGCTGAATGTTGGACAAAACAGAGACCGTGTCTCAGTGGTCCAGTACAGCAGAGACGCAGAGGTCAATTTCTATCTGAACACTTACACCACGAGAGAGGATGTTGTGGATTCAGTCAGAGGGCTGAGACACAAAGGAGGCAGACCCCTCAACACCGGGGCAGCCCTCCAGTACGTCAGGGACAACGTCTTTACAAACTCCTCCGGGAGTAGGCGCCTGCAAGGCGTTCCACAGATGTTGATCGTGCTGACTGGTGGAAGGTCTTTTGACACTGTAGATGCCCCGGCCTCTGCTCTCAAACAGCAGGGCGTCTCTGTGATTGCTATCGGAACAAGGGGCTCTGACAATAGAGAGCTGCAGAAGATATCGTATGAACCCAGTCTTGCCCTATCAGTGTCTGAGTTCACTGACCTCCCCAGTGTCCAAGAACAGCTCTCCTCAGCAATGAGCACAGTGGTAGTGAGGGCCACGCCGGTGACTCCAACAGTGACTGGTAAGAAATCCACCGACTCTTACATTCCAGGCTCAGGCTAGGAGGCACGATGACATGTAGTAATAGTTCATTGCACTGAGTTCAGGCCATCAGTTTTCCAAAAGGTTGTAGAGTACGTGGTAGAAGTCGAAGTCAGATTCCATCATCTTTAATTCACACACAAAACCGTTGGACAGGTGAAGCTAAAATATGTCTCACATCTTGTGCTCCCTAGTGGACAAACAGGTGCCGGGAAGGGATGTTGTGTTCTTGCTGGATGGATCGGATGGCACTAGAACTGGATTCCCAGCTATGCGAGACTTTGTGCAAAGAGTAGTAGAGACACTCAGTGTGGATGACAACAAAGACCGTGTCTCAGTGGTTCAGTACAGCAGAGATCCAACTGTCCAGTTCTATCTGAACACGTACACCACAAAGGGCGAGATCCTCGACACTGTCAGAGGTTTGAGGCACAAAGGCGGAAGACCCCTCAACACAGGAGCAGCTCTCCAGCACTTGAGGGATAATGTCTTCACGCCCTCTGCCGGGAGCAGGCGGCTGCAGGGAGTTCCACAGGTCCTGATATTGCTAAGTGGTGGAAGGTCTTTTGACAGTGTGGCCGCACCAGCCTCTGCTCTCAAACAGCTGGGTGTGTTGACCTTTGCCATTGGAACCAGGGGTTCTGACAGCAGAGAACTACAGGAGATCACCCACAATCCCAGTTCCGCTCTATCCGTGTCTGAATTCACAGACCTTCCCAGTGTCCAAAATCAGCTTCAGTCCTCTGTGGAGGCTGTGGTTACTGATGTCACCCCAGAATCACCAACTGTACTTGGTACGTTAACTTGCACGTCCTCTTGCCCCAAGGGCTAAGTGACTTGTTTCACCTGCAGCCAGGGAAAGAAAAATCAGCACGATGTATGCTTAGCTTCCATGTGTGTATTTGAGGAGAGGCCCTGGTGGGCCTTTCTCCTCTTCAAAGTGGAAGTAGGCCAGTCATCGTAGTTCCATTGAAACAAAGAAAAGCAGGGAAGAGAAAGAAAGAGATAGTTCCCCACTTGATGGAGGTGATGATGAATAGTTGTGGAGTATACTTTTGACAATGTTTATTTTTCCTGTCATTTCTCAGTTGACACTGCCAAAAAGGATGTCGTATTCCTTCTGGACAGTTCAGATGGCACAAGAAATGGCTTCCCTGCCATGCGTGAATTTGTTGAGAGAGCTGTGGAGAAGCTGAATGTTGGACAAAACAGAGACCGTGTCTCAGTGGTCCAGTACAGCAGAGACGCAGAGGTCAATTTCTATCTGAACACTTACACCACGAGAGAGGATGTTGTGGATTCAGTCAGAGGGCTGAGACACAAAGGAGGCAGACCCCTCAACACCGGGGCAGCCCTCCAGTACGTCAGGGACAACGTCTTTACAAACTCCTCCGGGAGTAGGCGCCTGCAAGGCGTTCCACAGATGTTGATCGTGCTGACTGGTGGAAGGTCTTTTGACACTGTAGATGCCCCGGCCTCTGCTCTCAAACAGCAGGGCGTCTCTGTGATTGCTATCGGAACAAGGGGCTCTGACAATAGAGAGCTGCAGAAGATATCGTATGAACCCAGTCTTGCCCTATCAGTGTCTGAGTTCACTGACCTCCCCAGTGTCCAAGAACAGCTCTCCTCAGCAATGAGCACAGTGGTAGTGAGGGTCACACCATTGACACCAACTGTGACCGGTAAGAAATTCACCGACTCTAACATTCCAGGCTCAGGCTAGGAGGCACGATGACATGTAGTAATAGTGTATTGCACTGAGTTCAGGCCATCAGTCAGTTTTCCAAAAGGTTGTAGAGTACGTGGTAGAAGTCGAAGTCAGATTCCATCATCTTTAATTCACACACAAAACCGTTGGACAGGTGAAGCTAAAATATGTCTCACATCTTGTGCTCCCTAGTGGACAAACAGGTGCCGGGAAGGGATGTTGTGTTCTTGCTGGATGGATCGGATGGCACTAGAACTGGATTCCCAGCTATGCGAGACTTTGTGCAAAGAGTAGTAGAGACACTCAGTGTGGATGACAACAAAGACCGTGTCTCAGTGGTTCAGTACAGCAGAGATCCAACTGTCCAGTTCTATCTGAACACGTACACCACAAAGGGCGAGATCCTCGACACTGTCAGAGGTTTGAGGCACAAAGGCGGAAGACCCCTCAACACAGGAGCAGCTCTCCAGCACTTGAGGGATAATGTCTTCACGCCCTCTGCCGGGAGCAGGCGGCTGCAGGGAGTTCCACAGGTCCTGATATTGCTAAGTGGTGGAAGGTCTTTTGACAGTGTGGCCGCACCAGCCTCTGCTCTCAAGCAGCTGGGTGTGTTGACCTTTGCCATTGGAACCAGGGGTTCTGACAGCAGAGAACTGCAGGAGATAGCACACGATCCCAGTTCCGCTCTATCCGTGTCTGAATTCACTGACCTTCCCAGTGTCCAAAAGCAGCTTCAGTCCTCTGTGGAGGCTGTGGTTACTGATGTCACCCCAGAATCACCAACTGTACTTGGTACGTTAACTTGCACGTCCTCCCGCATCAAGGGCTAATTCAGTTGTTTCACCTACAGCCAGGGAAATAAAAATCAGTGTTATGTATGCTTAGCTTCCATGTGTGTATTTTACAAGAGGCCTTGGTGGGCCTTTCTGCTCTTGAAAGTAGAAGTGGGTTAGTCATCATCGATTCTTTTGAAACAAAGAAAAGCTGGGAAGTGAAAGAAAGAGATAGTACCCAACTTGATGAAGGTTATAATGGTTAGTTGTGGAGTATACTTTTTACAATGTTTTTATTTCACTTGCTGTCTTCCTGTCTTTTCTCAGTTGACACTGCCAAAAAGGATGTCGTATTCCTTCTGGACAGTTCAGATGGCACAAGAAATGGCTTCCCTGCCATGCGTGAATTTGTTGAGAGAGCTGTGGAGAAGCTGAATGTTGGACAAAACAGAGACCGTGTCTCAGTGGTCCAGTACAGCAGAGACGCAGAGGTCAATTTCTATCTGAACACTTACACCACAAGAGAGAATGTTGTGGATTCGGTCAGAGGGCTGAGACACAAAGGAGGCAGACCCCTCAACACCGGGGCGGCCCTCCAGTACGTCAGGGACAATGTCTTTACAAACTCCTCCGGGAGTAGGCGCCTGCAAGGCGTTCCACAGATGTTGATCGTGCTGACTGGTGGAAGGTCTTTTGACACTGTAGATGCCCCGGCCTCTGCTCTCAAACAGCAGGGGATCTCTGTGATTGCCATTGGAACAAGGGGCTCTGACAATAGAGAGCTGCAGAAGATATCGTATGAACCTAGTCTTGCCCTATCAGTGTCTGAGTTCACTGATCTCCCCAGTGTCCAAGAACAGCTCTCCTCAGCAATGAGCACAGTGGTAGTGAGGGTCACGCCATTGACACCAACTGTGACTGGTAAGAAATCCACCGACTCTAACATTCCAAGCTCAGGCTATGAGGCACGGTGACATGTAGTTAAAGTGCTTTGCACTGAGTTCAGGCCAGCCAGATCAGCTTTGACAAATCAGTTTTCCAAAGGTTGTAGAGTGCATGGTAGAAGTCGAAGTCAGATTCCATCATCTTTAATTCACACACAAAACCGTTGGACAGGTGAAGCTAAAATATGTCTCACATCTTGTGCTCCCTAGTGGACAAACAGGTGCCGGGAAGGGATGTTGTGTTCTTGCTGGATGGATCGGATGGCACTAGAACTGGATTCCCAGCTATGCGAGACTTTGTGCAAAGAGTAGTAGAGACACTCAGTGTGGATGACAACAAAGACCGTGTCTCAGTGGTTCAGTACAGCAGAGATCCAACTGTCCAGTTCTATCTGAACACGTACACCACAAAGGGCGAGATCCTCGACACTGTCAGAGGTTTGAGGCACAAAGGCGGAAGACCCCTCAACACAGGAGCAGCTCTCCAGCACTTGAGGGATAATGTCTTCACGCCCTCTGCTGGGAGCAGGCGGCTGCAGGGAGTTCCACAGGTCCTGATATTGCTAAGTGGTGGAAGGTCTTTTGACAGCGTGACTTCACCAGCCTCTGCTCTCAAACAGCTGGGTGTGTTGACCTTTGCCATTGGAACCAGGGGTTCTGACAGCAGAGAACTGCAGGAGATAGCACACGATCCCAGTTCCGCTCTATCCGTGTCTGAATTCACTGACCTTCCCAGTGTCCGAAATCAGCTTCAGTCCTCCATGCAGGCTGTGATTATTGATGTCACCCCAGAATCACCAACTGTACTTGGTACGTTAACTTGCACGTCCTCCCGCATCAAGGGCTAATTCAGTTGTTTCACCTACAGCCAGGGAAATAAAAATCAGTGTGATGTATGCTTAGCTTCCATGTGTGTATTTGACAAGAGGCCTTGGTGGGCCTTTCTGCTCTTCAAAATGGAAGTGGGTTAGTCATCATAGATTCCATTGAAACAAAGAAAAGCTGGGAAGAGAAAGAAAGAGATAGTTCCCAACTTGATGGAGGTTATAATGGTTAGTTGTGGAGTATACTTTTTACAATGTTTTTTTTTCACTTCATGTCTTCCTGTCATTTCTCAGTTGACACTGCCAAAAAGGATGTCGTATTCCTTCTGGATGGTTCAGATGGCACAAGAAATGGGTTCCCTGCCATGCGTGAATTTGTTGAGAGAGTGGTGGAGAAGCTGAATGTTGGACAAAACAGAGACCGTGTCTCAGTGGTTCAGTACAGCAGAGATGCAGAGGTCAATTTCTATCTGAACACTTACACCACGAGAGAGGATGTTGTGGATTCAGTCAGAGGGCTGAGACACAAAGGAGGCAGACCCCTCAACACCGGGGCGGCCCTCCAGTACGTCAGAGACAATGTCTTTACAAACTCCTCCGGGAGTAGGCGCCTGCAAGGCGTTCCACAGATGTTGATCGTGCTGACTGGTGGAAGGTCTTTTGACACTGTAGATGTCCCGGCCTCTGCTCTCAAACAGCAGGGCGTCTCTGTGATTGCCATTGGAACAAGGGGCTCTGACAATAGAGAGCTGCAGAAGATATCGTATGAACCTAGTCTTGCCCTATCAGTGTCTGGGTTCACTGACCTCCCCAGTGTCCAAGAACAGCTCTCCTCAGCAATGAGCACAGTGGTAGTGAGGGTCACGCCATTGACACCAACTGTGACTGGTAAGAAATCCACCGACTCTAACATTCCAAGCTCAGGCTATGAGGCACGGTAACATGTAGTTAAAGTGCTTTGCACTAAGTTCAGGCCAGCCAGATCAGCGTTGACAAATCAGTTTTCCAAAAGGTTGTAGAGTACGTGGTAGAAGTTGAGGTCAGCTTCCATCATCTTTAATTCACACACAAAACCGTTGGACAGATGAAGCTAAAATATGTCTCACATCTTGTGCTCCCTATTAGACAAACAGCTGCCGGGCAGGGATGTTGTGTTCTTGCTGGATGGATCGGATGGCACTAGAACTGGATTCCCTGCTATGCGAGACTTTGTGCAAAGAGTAGTAGAGACACTCAGTGTGGATGACAACAAAGACCGTGTCTCAGTGGTTCAGTACAGCAGAGATCCAACTGTCCAGTTCTATCTGAACACGTACACCACAAAGGGCGAGATCCTCGACACTGTCAGAGGTTTGAGGCACAAAGGCGGAAGACCCCTCAACACAGGAGCAGCTCTCCAGCACTTGAGGGATAATGTCTTCACGCCCTCTGCCGGGAGCAGGCGGCTGCAGGGAGTTCCACAGGTCCTGATATTGCTAAGTGGTGGAAGGTCTTTTGACAGTGTGACTTCACCAGCCTCTGCTCTAAAACAGCTGGGTGTCTTGATCTTTGCCATTGGAACCAGGAGTTCTGACAGCAGAGAACTGCAGGAGATAGCACACGATCCCAGTTCCGCTCTATCCGTGTCTGAATTCACTGATCTTCCCAGTGTCCAAAATCAGCTTCAGTCCTCCATGCAGGCTGTGATTATTGATGTCACCCCAGAATCACCAACTGTACTTGGTACGTTAACTTGCACGTCCTCTTGCCCCAAGGGCTAAGTGAGTTGTTTCACCTACAGCCAGGGAAATAAAAATCAGTGTGATGTATGCTTAGCTTCCATGTGTGTATTTGACAAGAGGCCTTGGTGGGCCTTTCTGCTGTTGAAAGTGGAAGTGGGTTAGTCATCATAGATTCCATTGAAACAAAGAAAAGCTGGGAAGAGAAAGAAAGAGATAGTTCCCAACTTGATGAAGGTTATAATGGTTAGTTGTGGAGTATACTTTTTACAATGTTTTTTTTTCACTTCATGTCTTCCTGTCATTTCTCAGTTGACACTGCCAAAAAGGATGTCGTATTCCTTCTGGATGGTTCAGATGGCACAAGAAATGGGTTCCCTGCCATGCGTGAATTTGTTGAGAGAGTGGTGGAGAAGCTGAATGTTGGACAAAACAGAGACCGTGTCTCAGTGGTTCAGTACAGCAGAGATGCAGAGGTCAATTTCTATCTGAACACTTACACCACAAGAGAGGATGTTGTGGATTCAGTCAGAGGGCTGAGACACAAAGGAGGCAGACCCCTCAACACCGGGGCGGCCCTCCAGTACGTCAGAGACAATGTCTTTACAAACTCCTCCGGGAGTAGGCGCCTGCAAGGCGTTCCACAGATGTTGATCGTGCTGACTGGTGGAAGGTCTTTTGACACTGTAGATGTCCCGGCCTCTGTTCTCAAACAGCAGGGCGTCTCTGTGATTGCCATTGGAACAAGGGGCTCTGACAATAGAGAGCTGCAGAAGATATCGTATGAACCTAGTCTTGCCCTATCAGTGTCTGAGTTCACTGACCTCCCCAGTGTCCAAGAACAGCTCTCCTCAGCAATGAGCACAGTGGTAGTGAGGGTCACGCCATTGACACCAACTGTGACTGGTAAGAAATCCACCGACTCTAACATTCCAAGCTCAGGCTATGAGGCACGGTAACATGTAGTTAAAGTGCTTTGCACTAAGTTCAGGCCAGCCAGATCAGTGTTGACAAATCAGTTTTCTAAAAGGTTGTAGAGTACGTGGTAGAAGTTGAGGTCAGCTTCCATCATCTTTAATTCACACACAAAACCGTTGGACAGATGAAGCTAAAATATGTCTCACATCTTGTGCTCCCTAGTAGACAAACAGCTGTCGGGCAGGGATGTTGTGTTCTTGCTGGATGGATCGGATGGCACTAGAACTGGATTCCCTGCTATGCGAGACTTTGTGCAAAGAGTAGTAGAGACACTCAGTGTGGATGACAACAAAGACCGTGTCTCAGTGGTTCAGTACAGCAGAGATCCAACTGTCCAGTTCTATCTGAACACGTACACCACAAAGGGCGAGATCCTCGACACTGTCAGAGGTTTGAGGCACAAAGGCGGAAGACCCCTCAACACAGGAGCAGCTCTCCAGCACTTGAGGGATAATGTCTTCACGCCCTCTGCCGGGAGCAGGCGGCTGCAGGGAGTTCCACAGGTCCTGATATTGCTAAGTGGTGGAAGGTCTTTTGACAGCGTGACTTCACCAGCCTCTGCTCTAAAACAGCTGGGTGTCTTGATCTTTGCCATTGGAACCAGGAGTTCTGACAGCAGAGAACTGCAGGAGATAGCACACGATCCCAGTTACGCTCTATCCGTGTCTGAATTCACTGATCTTCCCAGTGTCCAAAATCAGCTTCAGTCCTCCATGCAGGCTGTGATTATTGATTTCACCCCAGAATCACCAACTGTACTTGGTACGTTAACTTGCACGTCCTCTTGCCCCAAGGGCTAAGTGAGTTGTTTCACCTACAGCCAGGGAAATAAAAATCAGTGTGATGTATGCTTAGCTTCCATGTGTGTATTTGACAAGAGGCCTTGGTGGGCCTTTCTGCTGTTGAAAGTGGAAGTGGGTTAGTCATCATGAATTCTTTTGAAACAAAGAAAAGCTGGGAAGTGAAAGAAAGAGATAGTTCCCAACTTGATGAAGGTTATAATGGTTAGTTGTGGAGTATACTTTTGACAATGTTTTTTTTTCCTGTCATTTCTCAGTTGACACTGCCAAAAAGGATGTCGTATTCCTTCTGGATGGTTCAGATGGCACAAGAAATGGGTTCCCTGCCATGCGTGAATTTGTTGAGAGAGTTGTGGAGAACCTGAATGTTGGACAAAACAGAGACCGTGTCTCAGTGGTCCAGTACAGCAGAGACGCAGAGGTCAATTTCTATCTGAACACTTACGCCACAAGAGAGAATGTTGTGGATTCGGTCAGAGGGCTGAGACACAAAGGAGGCAGACCCCTCAACACCGGGGCGGCCCTCCAGTACGTCAGGGACAATGTCTTTACAAACTCCTCCGGGAGTAGGCGTCTCCAAGGCGTTCCACAGATGTTGATCGTGCTGACTGGTGGAAGGTCTTTTGACACTGTAGATACCCCGGCCTCTGCTCTCAAACAGCAGGGCGTCTCTGTGATTGTCATTGGAACAAGGGGCTCTGACAATAGAGAGCTGCAGAAGATATCGTATGAACCTAGTCTTGCCCTATCAGTGTCTGAGTTCACTGACCTCCCCAGTGTCCAAGAACAGCTCTCCTCAGCAATGAGCACAGTGGTAGTGAGGGTCACGCCATTGACACCAACTGTGACTGGTAAGAAATCCACCGACTCTAACATTCCAAGCTCAGGTTATGAGGCACGGTGACATGTAGTTAAAGTGCTTTGCACTAAGTTCAGGCCAGCCAGATCAGTGTTAACAAATCAGTTCTCCAAAGGTTGTAGAGTGCGTGGTAGAAATTGAGGTCAGCTTCCATAATCTTTAATTCACACACAAAACCGTTGGACAGATGAAGCTAAAATATGTCTCACATCTTGTGCTCCCTAGTAGACAAACAGCTGCCGGGAAGGGAT
Source organism: Trachurus japonicus (assembly GCF_045865225.1). Taxonomy (NCBI): domain Eukaryota; kingdom Metazoa; phylum Chordata; class Actinopteri; order Carangiformes; family Carangidae; genus Trachurus; species Trachurus japonicus. The sequence goes on from NC_140927.1 coordinate 2,493,837, forward strand.
GTTGTGTTCTTGCTGGATGGATCGGATGGCACTAGAACTGGATTCCCTGCTATGCGAGACTTTGTGCAAAGAGTAGTAGAGACACTCAGTGTGGATGACAACAAAGACCGTGTCTCAGTGGTTCAGTACAGTAGAGATCCAACTGTCCAGTTCTATCTGAACACGTACACCACAAAGGGCGAGATCCTCGACACTGTCAGAGGTTTAAGGCACAAAGGCGGAAGACCCCTCAACACTGGAGCAGCTCTCCAGCACTTGAGGGATAATGTCTTCACGCCCTCTGCTGGGAGCAGGCGGCTGCAGGGAGTTCCACAGGTCCTGATATTGCTAAGTGGTGGAAGGTCTTTTGACAGTGTGGCCGCACCAGCCTCTGCTCTCAAACAGCTGGGTGTGTTGACCTTTGCCATTGGAACCAGGGGTTCTGACAGCAGAGAACTGCAGAAGATATCCCACGATCCCAGTTCCGCTCTATCCGTGTCTGAATTCACTGACCTTCCCAGTGTCCAAAATCAGCTTCATTCCTCCATGCAGGCTGTGATTATTGATGTCACCCTTGAATCACCAACTGTACTTGGTACGTTCATGTTTGAGTTCGACTATCTTCGAAATAATGTTATACTCCAAATCAAAATGTTTTTATTGTAAATTGTTTACTTACCTTCATTTCATCATTAATTAAATGAATCACAAGAAAATAAAAATGTATAAATTCATAAATCCTATCTTAAACAGGTTAATCTCTTGGAATATATTATGTAATCCCATTTATAAACAAAAACAGAATGATATGGATTCTAATTTTTAAAAAAAGGACAATTTTCATTTCCAAATCATAATTGCACAACTCAAAAAATAGCTTTTACTTTTAGTAAGATTGTATTACTTTTGCACTTGTTCGGTATTTGTTTACATCTTTTTAGTTTGCAAACTACATTATTAGAAGTGCTGCAGTGCTGCTGTAACACAATCATCTTTTGCTCAACCTTCCACTTTCACAGTTCTTGTAATGATTTATTCATTATATTCTTCACTCCATTCAGCCTTTTTGCACATCTCTTTCAAAATGTGTCAAAAATTCTTTTTTTCACGTAATATCTTCTCTTGTTCAAGATCATTTGAAGCAATCCGGATTGAACGGCAAGCGCTCTTGTAACATTATGGACATTCTTGATTCTGAGGACACTCTTGAATCTCAGTTTTGCTTTCAACTTATGTCCTTTCTTTTGCAAGCAACAACTACTCTTTTTCATCCCTTTCATATTGTTAGTGTGTTTTTAACACAATTCGTATTCTGACTTTTTATCCCATGTTGTTTTTATTACACTAAAGATATAAATCTCATTTGAATCAAAATAATATCTGGTAGTATTGTTATTTGGCAAGTTTTCTATTCACGAAGCAACTAGCAGTTATCTTCCTTATTGTTTTCCACTTTATTTTTTCAGTTTTGCTTTTGAATGATATACCAAATGACCAGTGGCGGCTGGTGAAAAATATTCTAGGTGGGGCTGTTCGTCCCTGAAGCTTTTGGTGACCATCTTGATAAAAGAACCCCAAACCCATATTTAGGGATAAACATTAATTATTGAATTGCCTTTGATAAATCAGCAGTTTGACAGATAATGACAATGAACAAACAGTAGTCTTTCACTGGTGACACACAGTGGACGTGAAATATATTAGCATATACTCTTAATACAAAAATATGGTTATTAAAAGGCATGTGTATGATGTAACCTACGGCAGTGATTAATGTTTAACTATAGACAAAGTGTGACAGGAACACTATAGGAGGAGCATAACGTGATTAAGGCGAGACACGGCAGGCAAAAACATCGTTTTTTCATGCACTTATCAATTTTGAGATTTGGGGCTATTTTGCTTCCATAACATGTCTTCTTTCAGACTAATACAAAAAAATAGTCTAAAATACACATTATGGGTGTTTATTTTACTTCACTTTGACTGGTGTCGCCTGTAGATTTCTCCTAAATTCACCAGAACTGAGCGTTCTATCGCGGAGCGAGCCGCGTCTGTTCAGACTCCTGTCATATCAGGTATCGCCGTGAAGCTCTCTCTCTATCTCTCTCTATCTCTCCCTCTCTCTCTCCTGCACTAATGTGTCGGTTCCAAAAATGGTCATTTCCTTTGTACCAGCGACGAATCGTAAAGGTACGAGGGAGGGTCTCATTGGCTGGTGTCGTTTTCCGACAGCGTGATTCGTTTAGAAGCATCACGTGATGCGCTCTGAACAGCGGAGGGACTTTTAAAAACGGGGAAAGGAAATCGATTTAAATCCTCACATAAAATAAAACAACTCTCACTTTTCTAGACAACAAAAGGCTACTCACTTCAATACTGTAAGATCCCTTTACAAAGTGCGTCATCGCGGAAGCTGTCACCCGTTAAAAACGGTGTTTGCCGTCGGAGACAGCGCGATACACAGCGGTGGCTTTTTTTTTTTTTTTTTTTTACACATCAGACGTCTGAATGAACTGATCGGAGATTTAATATGTCCCTGCGCTGGTACAGGGCTTAAAATGAACATCGATCCTCAAATCCAGTGCAGTCGCACTCGCTAACTGGTGACCACTGGTGTGAAGCTGACATTAGACTATTAGCATTTTTTAGCCAGACAGAGAGAAACTGTTCATATTACACTGAGCCCAACTAGGCTACACCTAAAGTGTTTCTTTTTTTTTTTCTTCAGCCTCTTTTTTCTTCACGTCTTGCTCCCAGGTGGACTCTTCTTTTTCCCTCGGCTTCATTAGAAACTCCAGGTGATAAGGTGCATCATACAGGTTGACGTTAGATGGGATCAGGTCCGAGAATGTACATGGGGCCCCGTTAGGGGGTTTTTGCAATCTGCGATATCATTCACAGCTCATTTATACAACAATTTATACCTAAAAACAGGGGGCGGTCACTGCGTTTTTAGGGCTGGTGACAGTATTTTCTCATTTACAAAGTGATAAAAAGAGATATCCAAAATCCCCTCTGTAAAAACTTTTGACTTTAATATGTCAACAAAATAAAACAAGAATTTTGAAAGTGGCTTTATCCAATCTTCAGATTTCGGGTCTGGAAATGTACACAAATTCACGCATATTTAATTATATAATGTCTAATTTCCATATGTAAGCATAATATTTAAGAAAACATGTAATACAAAAAATAATTGTCTCAATCTAAGTAATAAACATTGAAAGTTTCATGGCAATAGCTGTTAGTTAAATTTTTTACCCTATTCACCTGGGGTGTCTCGCCTTAAGTTTAGTCAGACCTTGCTAATGTGAGATGTTAACTGCTGCATTATCAGGTTTGATGACGACTGCGAACGTACTGGTCACACCTGTAAACATATTGAACAGTGCGCTGCAGCCTGATGCTCCGCATCAGAGACGTCCTGTCACAGGCCTGGGTGATTAGTTTCCCCTGGTGTCACTCAGGAATAACAGTGTCCAGTACAGTGTCGCAGAAGCTGGATGAACTAATAAAAACACTCCCGGACGAGCTGTGAACGCATCCCGGACGAACCAACAGCATGCAGTCCAAAAGTTCGCTCCGAGCATAGGCTATATAAATAAAAAGAGAGAGCTGTCTCTGACGTGCCGGTTAACGGTGGCGGTCCTCCGGTGCTCCTCTCACACACTACGCGGCCTCCTGTCGCATCATAGCGTGAAACTGTGTTCTTCATCCAGCTGTGGAGCTACAGTATGCTGCTAGTCCTGACTAGCTTGGCTAACGTTAGCTGACAGCACCGTTCATGTGTCCCTTGAGAGTTCATGTTTTTTTAATCCGTTCAGATAAATAGGTCTCTAACTCCAGTAACAGTCCGTGTGGTATCTGTCCTCACTGTTTTAAAAAGTAAATTAAACGGGAACCAGAATTTGAAACTGATGAAAACTCCGTAGCCATCCAGCTACCGAGGAAAGCTCCTTGGTTAATTTCCCCCTTGATTTCTGGTTGCCATGGGAGGCTAAAATGTTTGGTTTGGGGCCTATTTTCTGCGCCCCAAAGGGGTACAATCTGACAACGCTAACTGGCTAAATTACCTGTTGCTCCATATATTTTTTACTTAGCAACAGTCACTGATTGGCTGAGCCGGTAAACTGCTGGGGCGACTTCTCCAGTGCCCCAGACAGAGACAGTAAATGAACCTGGAGGCAAATTAGCCTCTAAATAATGGTTTTATTTTATATACAGCTCCATTTTACAGGTACAATAAGAAAAAAATATTAATTTTAAATTATTATTTTGGAAAAAATTATAATCATTAAAATTTGCTTTTCATCTCTATTGACCAGCTGCCATTGCAAATGACAGTATATTGGATTAACAATTATTCTCATCAGAAACTTCTTGCAAAAAGCAAACAAACAAAAAAAAAACCTTAAAATAAAATAAAATGTGCGGTTATTCTATTTTTCAATTCAAGGAAATCATCATTGTTGTAATATGATAATAGAATCTGCATAGGTATCAAGAAAACAACATAACTTGTCTTGTGATATTAAGGCTACTTCATTTACATGCTAAGTTAACTTGGTCTATTGTTTATGTCAAATTGAATTTGTGTTGTTTTCTCCTGGTTTAAAAAACCAAGACATTTAACTGTAGCTTTTTGTGTGTGTGGTGTGTGGTGTGGATGACTAGCATGATGAGATATGTCTTGAATGCATTCTTAGTTGTGCATTTGAGATGTTGTAAATATTATTTAGTTGCTGGATCAACATGTCCATTATAATCCTATATATATACACACACACATATGAGTTTCATGAGTACAGCAATATTCCATCTTAAATTTTTAAGAACATTTTGTAAAATAAATTTCACGAAAACCATTTGCCATGGAAGAATCACTGGTCTGATTTTCAGGTATCAGGTTATGAAAACTGAGCTTGAGTAAAAGTATTGTTTTACATTCATGTAGGAAGGAATCGGCAGACATGTATTAGGTAATCAAACATTAGTGTATGATTGCTGATTGTTTTAGGACACAATTTGATGATTTCAGTATCAGCGTTCAGAGGATTAACTTTTTTCCCTGTCTTTTAGCCGAGGCAGTTGGACCACGGAAGGATATCGTTTTCCTTGTTGATGGATCCGACGGCGTTGGACGGGATTTTCCTGTCATCAGGGAATTTATCCGCAGGGTCGTGGAGAGCCTCAATGTGGGCGAGAATAAGATCCGTATTGGTGTGGTCCAGTATGGCGACTCTGCTCACGCTGACATGTATCTAAACTCGTTTACAACCAAAGAAGGTGTTTTGAATTCTGTGAGGGCAATCAGACAGCGAGGAGGCAGACAACGTAACCTGGGACAGGCCTTGCAGTTTGTGAGTCAGGATGTTCTGACAGCAGCTCGTGGAAGCAGGAAGCAAGAGGGTGTACCACAGTTTGTAATCTCCATCTCAAGTGGATCTTCAACAGATGACATCAGCCGTCCAGCATCTTCCCTCAAACAGTCTAGAGTAATTCCCCTCAGCATTGGGACCAGGGATGTTAATCCCACAGAGCTCCGGGTGGTGTCATATGTGCCTAACTTTGTCTTCACTGTAGATGACCTCCCTAGCCTGCACACAGTCCAAGACAATTTAATCACCACTATCACTGAACTGTCAGATGATGCCATTCAGAATATGCGCCCAGTTTTCCCAACTCCTGATGGTAATGTTATTCATTTTATTCATGTCTTTAAATTATTTGCATACTTAATTTAATTGCAATGAGTGTTGAAATCAAGTTTTTTTATATCTGCATTTATTTTAGTGTTAACATGATAATCCACTCTCAATTGTACTGTTTGTCCTCTATATCTACAAGTTACTCTAGGAACTAGTGCTCATATCTTGTCACTGTGCTTGTTTCCTTTTGAGCAGTAATCACACCAACATCCACAGGAGGAGAAAAGAGGGATGTCGTATTTCTGATTGATGGCACAACAGCAATGCGTAGTGAGTTCCCCTCCATCCGTGAAATGATAAGAAGAGTTGTGGACAAGCTGGATGTTGGAATGCAGAAGGTCCGGATAGCAGTGGTACAGTACAGTGATGACCCAAATTTAGAATTTCTTCTGAATGAATACTCCACCAAAGAGGAGGTACGCCAGGCTGTGATGAGAATTCGAAGCAAAGGAGGAAACCGCCTAAATACAGGTCGCGCTCTTGAGTGGGTCTCCAAAAATATCTACCAGAGATCAGCGGGAAGCCGTATTGAGGATGGAGTCCCTCAGTTCCTCATCCTAGTTACAGGTGGAAAGTCTGCAGATGATGTATCTGGTCCAGCTGACCAACTTAAGAGGGGCCAGGTTGCACCCCTTGCTATTGGCTCAAGGAATGCTGACCCTGATGAATTGAAACAGATTTCCCTGAAGCCTGAGCTCGTATATACAGTTGATAATTTCCAGCAGCTACCAAGAGTGGAATCACAGCTAATTGATTCTGTCAAAACAATGTCCACCGCTGACATCATCGCCAGTTATACTCCAGTGGAGATAGGTAAGAAATACGACATCTCATATTTTACAATATTTTTGGTTCCTCGTGTACCTGAAACAACTGACTCATGGTACACTGATGGTGCAGGAAGTTGTGGAGCTGCTTTAAAATTAAGTATGTCCTTTTCTCCCCACTTGCAGACCCCATACATCTTGGGAAGAAAGACATTATCTTCCTCATCGATGGCTCAGACAATACAGGTGCTGGGGGCATTGCTCATATCCGTGACTTCATCCTTCAACTTGTCCAACAACTAGATGTTCAACCTGATCAAGTGCGTGTAGCTGTTGTCCAATATGCAGACAGAGTTAAAACAGAATTCTCCCTCAACTCACACAACAACAAGCCAGCTGTTATCTCCGCAATCAAAAGACTTCGTCAGATGGGTGGTCGGTCATCGGACCTAGCTGATGCCATTAACTATGTAATGCAGAATGAGTTAAGACCCTCTGCTGGTGTTCGCCCAACTGAGGCCTCTCAGCATCTTGTGGTTCTAACAGGGGGACGTTCCTCCCAAGATGTTTCCATCTATGGACCTCTGCTAAAAAGCTCCCGGGTTAGCTGTATTGGTGTTGGAGCAGGTAGTGCTGACACACGGCAATTATCCCAAATTGCCACCACTTCAGATGATGTTCTTCAGGTTCCTACATTCCCTGGACTGTCAGCACTCCAGGATAAGGTTGTTGCCAGATTGCATGGGACGATCCCTGTGGAACCACCCACAGTGGACATAGATAGTAAGTTGTGCCAAAATGTACACATTTTACAGAGACTTAAATTGTTTTTTTTATTGGCCCAAAGAATACTAAAATCTATTGACTACATTCACTCTATTTATTGTTATATTCTCATTCATCTATGTCTATCATCATCAGTATCTCATCTGTTTTTCTTATAACAGCAGGCATACCCTCTAAGAAGGCTGACATTGTATTCCTGGTGGATGGCTCTATAAATTTGGGTCGGGAAAACTTCAAAGAAGTGATGTCGTTTATCATCAACCTAATTGACCTGTTCTACAATGATAGAGACAACCTGCAGTTTTCCCTGGCACACTTTGCTGCAGATGTGACTGATGCTTTTTACCTCAACACATTCAAGAACAAGCAAGAAATAATCGATGCCATTGAGCGCACAGAGTACAAAGGTGGACGTAAAATCAACATTGGTGCAGCAATTCGTCATGTTCAAGATGTTCACTTCACCAGAGAAAAAGGTAGTAGGATGGATGACGGCACTCCTCAGATCCTGATGGTTGTCACAGGAGGGCGCTCAGCTGATGACAGTAAAACAGCAGCTCTCGGTTTGAAGAGCAAAGGTGTGAGAGTTTTTGCTGTAGGAGTGGGCAATACCGGGAATGAGCTAGAAAACATCGCAAGCGAGTCTTCTACCGTGGCTCGTGCAAGCACGTTTCTTGAGCTTTCAGAGCTCAATGAACAAATCCTGGAGACTCTGGATGATGAGGTGAAGGGGAAACTCTGTGTTGGTGTGCAAGACACTCCTAAAAGTAAGAGACATAGAATTTTTTGTTAATTTAATTTACAGCAAAGTTATTTCACATCAATGAGCAACTTATTTCTTGGTTTACAAAAATCATGTTTTTTTTTACAGCCTGCAACGTAGAGGTGTTGGTTGGCTTTGATGTTTCTGGCCAGAATATCTTTAGTTCTCAGACCAATCTCCAGAGCAAGATGGGTGCTATTCTGCAGAGGATTTCCAAAATGGCACCTATTAGTTGCTCATCTGGGCAGATTCCCTCTGTGCAAGTGGGCATGCTGGCCATGGATTCTGCTTCTGAGCCTGCCCAACTGGACTTCACAAACAACGCTGATGAGCTGTTTGAGGGCTTCAGAGCTTTGCGTAATCGTGGCCCCTTTTTACTCAATGGCAAGACCATCTCAGCTTACAACAATAGGTTCAAGACAAGACAGGATGATGCTGTCAAGGTTAGTTACTGAAACAGTATGAAATACATCAGCACCAGGCTGATTCTGGCATATTTTAAAAGGAGAGGTGTTATCTTAAATGTTCAGTTTTGTCCAGCTCAAAAAAAAGAGTTTTCTGAAAGAGAGTTTTCTGACTGACTCCTGTTTTTCCCCATAAAGGTTGTTATTCATTTGACTGATGGTCTTGACGCCCCATATGCTGAAATGAAAAGGCGAGTTGTGGAGCTACAGCAGTCAGGTAAAAATCAGCTGCAGAACAAATCTGCCTTTGATGGCCATTTAAACCTAAACCTCTAGATTAAAGTAATGTCATGTTTAGAATTGTTACAGAGACTGATGCTTATGTACTTAACAGGTGTGAACAGTTTCATTCTCGTTGGGCTGGAGCGGGTGAACAAATTTGAGGAGGCTTTGATGTTGGAATATGGCCGTGGCTTTAGATACACCAGACCCCTACGTGTCAATATTATGGACTTGGACTATGAGCTTGTGGAAGAACTGGTGAGTACGAAGTGGTCAAAGGCATATACATGTTTTTGTTGTCTTCATTCCCATAAAGGACTTCATTTTTGTTGTTAATATTTGTTTTCTTTTTCTGCACAGGATAATATTGCAGAGAGACAGTGCTGTGGAGTGCCTTGCAAGTGTATCGGCAACAGAGGAGATCGTGGAGCAGTTGGACTTCCAGGATCTAAGGTATTTTATGTCCAAAAAAATCACTTTTATCAAGCTCTTCCAAACATTGGAAACCTTTTCTTTTTAAAATCATTGTATTCTAATTTGATTTTTTTCATTTTATTATTCATTAATTTTTTTGTATTATTATTTATATTATCTTTCAGGGTAATCCAGGATTACCAGGAAGCCAGGGACATCCTGGAGATGAAGGTGGACCTGTAAGTTTGAATGCTTTGCTTAGTCTGAGTCAACAGTCTTTCCATTAGAGACTTTCGGGCACCTGCTGTAAACTGTTAACCATGTTTCTATCCTCAAGAAGACAGTGAAAACAATGCTTTCTCTTTCCCACCTGTTGGGTGTTACTTCACATTTAATCCCTGCTGTGTTATGCCCCTCCAGATTATTTGAATGTCTTTGTTGTGTAATGACAGGGAGAGAGAGGTCCTCCTGGTGTGAATGGAACACAGGGTTTCCAGGGATGTCCTGGACAAAGAGGTGTCAAGGTAAAAGCTTTGATCTTAACTTTTCTAACTTGTATGTTCATGTTCAAGGTATTGTGTATTTAAAAAAAAAAAATGTATTATATATTTTTTTTCCATCATTCAGGGTTCTCGTGGGTACTCAGGAGAAAAGGTAAGTTTTTTTGTTTTTGTTTTCTTCATTATTAGAAGAAAACTTTTAACCAAAATATTTCACACACTGATTACCAATCAATCAACCTATCAACATTTTGCAGGGTGAATTTGGAGAAATCGGTCTTGATGGCATCAATGGAGAAGAGGTAAGTGTTTTATGTAAGGTGTTGTCTTTCAGTCTATGTCTTTTTATGTCATATCTCATCTTGGCTGTATGAAATTGTGTTCCACTCTTGTTGTCGTGTGGCAAAGACATGTATTCAGTTTATACATTACTGTGGGCTTTAACTGGTTTCTGCTAAATGTTTGCAGGGCAAAAGTGGAGTGGCTGGACCCCCAGGAGACAGAGGAAACCCTGGCAGAAGAGTGAGAGACTAGTTGTAGTTTTAGTTCCAAATCTTGGTTTAAACACATTTTGAAGTTGTACAGTTAGTGCTGATAAGTGCTCACTAAATATATTTTTTGTATTTAGGGCCCCAAAGGCACCAAAGGGCAAGCAGGAGACAGTGGAGAAAAGGGAATCAGAGGAGACCCTGTGAGTATTATTAAAACTGATAAATTGGTAAATTGATATACTGTCTTTGTGATCAATGAACTGATCAAGGCTGATTATAGTCTTGCATAACATTTGTCATTTATGGAGTGTTGGTAAATTTGTGTTCAAAAATAGAGTAGTAAGTTCTTACCTGCGTGAATATGTCAGTGGTCAATGGCAAAAAAAATGCAGTATTTAGTATGTGTTGGTTTGTCCTGCTCTGACCCTATCATTGCTGTCACAAGTGGATTGCATGAATGATAAGATTTTTTCTGTCACATTTCCAGGGAAAAAATAGTTTAAGGCTGTTCAAATGTAGCTGAATTTGAAAATTCTTTCCAATAGGGTACAAGTGGACAAGATAACAACCGTGCAGGACCTAAAGGAGAGGCTGGTGATGCTGGACCAGCGGTAATGAACATATTGTATTGTTATAGAAAAACAATTCTGCCAACACATTACATTGCCGTTTGTATGGGTTTGTTTCACTGGATATTTGTGCTGAAATCATAGGGAGATCCTGGTCAGGATGGAAAGAAGGGAGGACCTGGTGAACTTGGAAGACCGGTAAACAAATTGGACTTGTGGTCATTATCTTCATCTTCCTTGGCAATGTATTTTTCTTACCAAGACCTATTTCTCCTCCTAATTTGTTAGGGAGCTAATGGCAGAAGAGGTCCACCTGGACAGCCTGTGAGTTCCTTTTTGTTTGCAATAACATACATCATTTAATACTTGTCTCAGTAACTCTTTAGCTCTTGGAAGTTATTGTAAAATCCTTCTGCTTGTATGTAATTAAAGGGAAATGCCGGAAAGCCGGGAGGTGCTGGTGAGCCAGGAGAGCCTGGTATTGGAGGATCTAGAGTAAGTTTCTCATTCTGTATACACTACTTTACTACTGCAATCATTACTGTTTCTTGGCTGCAAGAAAAGTGGACTGTGACTGGAGTATTTATCAGTGCAGAAATGTGTGTTCATTCTTTACTCATGGTGTTCATCAATATCTGCTTTGTCCTTACTAAGGGTCAAACTGGACCAAATGGTGCCCCAGGACCCAGAGGAGAAGATGGGAACCCTGGACCGAGGGTGTGTGAACCCCTTTGGTCCATTTTATGAAAAACAGTCAACAGTATTTTTAACAGAGTAAAACTAACTCTTTTGTCTGGATGTTTGTTTTCTAGGGTCCTGGAGGTGACTCAGGTCCCATTGGAGAAAAGGGGAGAAGAGGATCTATTGGTCGCAAGGTACTGAGTGGAACATAACTTAGTGTAACTTCGATAACAGGCTTGTTTCATTTATAAACACACTGGACTAAGGCAAGCTCTCTCACATTACTGTACACACCGTGCAGTCTACTGATTGTGCTATAAGTAAACATATAGGCCATGCTTAAAAACACATGAAATTACGAGATTAATTAAATCTATAGCAACTGGTGCCAATGTAAAGAAATATTTGCTTTGACATTCTCTTTCAATCTCTTAGTGTTTCTGTTTCTTTCTCATTCTTTCTGTCCTCATTCTTTTTTAGGGAGAGCCAGGAGAGCCAGGACCTAAAGGCGTTGTTGGACCTCTCGGCCCCCGTGGAGAGCCTGTAAGGATGGAACTGGATCTTCTTTGCATGCAACATAATTAAACACTGTTTAGAAATGGACAAGAACTTTTTTATAATCAAAAATATAAGGCATACACCGTTTAATCCATATGTCTTTATATTCCAGCTGTTAATTATAAGACATTTGTCATCATAATTATGGCCACAACAAGAGGAGAACTCAAGATCAGCTACAGGCTACAAGTCTAAGAAGCAGTTTTCCTACTGTGGCTTATACTGTACATCTGATAATGCATGTGGTGTGTTTTTCGTTGAGGAATAGCTGCTTTGCTGAGGGATATGTCATTTGCTCTCACATAACAGTGCTTGCACTGTAATGCTGGGACAAAGATGTTTGTTTTATTTAACTGCTACTACAAAAAAGTGTGTGCAATCTCTCTACAAAGAAAAACAGCTGAAGCTATTTTTTCCTTATAGGGTGAAGATGGTAGAGATGGCTTTGGTGTTGTAGGGCCCAAAGGAAGAAAGGCAAGTATATGTTGTGATCATATGATTAATGTTTTTTCAAATACACAAATATTTCAGGTAATAGAACTTCATAATTTTGAATTGAACAATAAAAAATGCAATATCACTAGCCAATTCAAAGTGAGAAATCATTATAAACTTCTGTATCTGTACCAAAATCAAATTCTAATTCAATGCAACATTCTAAAGTATGTCTGGATTTATCTCCACAGGGTGATGAAGGCTTCCCAGGATTCCCAGGACCAAAGGTAATGGAATATACTCACTCCTTCAAGTACATTTTTCGACAGAAGTTTAGGTTAGAAGTTGCACGGTGTAGTGTTGTATACGTGCTTTTGGTGTTGGTTACTTGGTTTCATGTGTGACACTTTCATTTCTGTAGGGTGCAGCTGGTGACCCTGGCACCCAGGGTGGACCCGGACCCGGCGGAAATCGTGGACAGAGGGTATGTTTTTCCACCCTTGTTGGATTTGTTTAATGTGAGCATAGTGCATATTGCTAACATAACAGGAGATAACACTAAGCAAGTTCTCCAGCACACACCTTGCTCAAGAGCATCACTGGGCACGACGCTAGAGGACGGCTTTTGAAGTTTGGGGTTAAATGTATAAGATGCATTTCTTGCAGTGAATTTTATGCCATTCAGTCCACACTGTGACTGAAGCTTTAAAGGAGCTGTTTATGAATAATGCAATTGCGATATATCCAACAATAGCATTAACAGGTATTTATTTACTAATAAAGCAGAAACACTGTGAGTCTGCCTTCAATCTGCTCTAAAGATATACGTAGCTATGTTCAGAGGACATGTTATAATATTTACTATAAATTGCCCAAACTCTTGTTAAGCAACACTCACTACCACCACCTGCCACCAGCAAGAAACTACAGTTGGCAGTAGAGATAACTTGAAAAGCTCCTTAAAGTCAAGTTCTTTTTGCATGATCAACAAATGAATAACCTCAAAATCAATTCTGTCAATTCTTTCCAGGGTGTCTCTGGGAATATAGGTACACCTGGACAGAAAGGAGAGGTTGGATATGCTGGACCATATGTAAGCAACTTCAGTTCTACATTAAATTCATATAAAATTGGATATTTATGATTTACAGTATCTTTTGTCTCAAGGTCTTTTTTATTTGAAAATGTATGACCTGCTGCACCATGTTATAATTGATAAGTTCTTAAGATGATTTGAAATAGTTAGGTTAAATAAGTAATCTTAAAAAAAGATAATAAATAGAGTGATTTATAATTGTTGGGTGTTAGTCCATCCCATGTCCAGTTGTTAACACAACAGTTTTTTTTCCCACAGGGTGACAAAGGGCCGAGAGGACCAGGTGTTGTGGTCAGTGCTCCTTTATCTCCATTAGACATATTATTTAAAGGGACAACGAGGAGTTTTGGAAAAGCGAAGCGTTTTCACACTACATTTATGAGCCTCCGCGCACCGTGAAATTCTTTGACCGGCGCAAGACAGACTCATGTTTTCATTCATCAAGAATTAAAGTCAGAGGTTCGAAGACGATCAGATACTGTCGTAGTTACGACTTTCGCGATTCGTGGCGTTATTCTCATGACTCACCGCGAAACCGAAAGTAAGGAAACACTGGTCGGCTCGACCAGCATTTCCGCCACCACTAATAATAACAAAATAACGATAGAGACAAAACGATATATTTATCGAAAATGGGCCCATTAACAAGTGTAACGTAGATTCATCCACATTAATATGAGACTTTTTTATTGTCGCAGAATTTTTCGTTCTGCCAATGGAGAAACTCCTCGTTGTCCCATTAATGAAGAGAGCAAAATTAATTTCTGCTGGCAATATCTTTCAACATATTTCTTTTGTCCCTTTAGCAATGTGATTTGGTCAAGAAGATTAGAGACAACTGCCGTGAGTATAATTTAATTGAAAAAAAAAGCTCTCCATGTATTGAAATCATATTGAAATGTAATAATGTCATTGTGTTGTATGCTAAAACAATGTCTTTCCATGTTTTATTTCCTCTTCTCTACCAGCTTGCTGTTATGGTGAGTGAAAAAAAAGTTTTCATTATGTAATAACTGCTTTGATTGCTGTGTATGGACTGCATACACTACTATGCAGATAATGAAATCTTCTATGTGTGGATTATTAGGTAAGCTGGAATGCCCGCTCTACCCCACTGAGCTGGCCATTGCCCTGGATGCCTCTAAGCAGGTTAACCGTCAAGCCTTCAGCAGAATGCGTGAGACAGCCCTGCGTCTGGTCAAAGACATCACCATCGCTGAGAGTAACTGCCCAAGAGGAGCTCGTGTTGCTTTGACTCTGTACAACAGTGAAGTTGTCACTGAGGTCCGGTTTGCTGATGCATTGAGGAAACGCGCTCTGGTGCAGCGCCTTGAGGGTCTGCAGACTCTGTCAACAAATAAGTCACGCAATCTGGAAACAGCCATGAGCTTTTTGGCCCAGAACACCTTCAAGAGGGTACGCAGTGGCTTCCTAGTGAGGAAAGTGGCCATCTTCTTTGTTGGTGAGCAACTTGGACAGGTACAAGCAGTTACTAATGCAGCTCTTCGCCTCCATGATGCTGGAATTGCCACTCTGTTCTTGGTCAGCCGTGAGGAAAGAGCTCTGACCAGAGCCCTGCAGGTACGACAAACAAACAAAGCAGATATCTCGAAGGGGAACATTACAGTGCAGCATATTTACTGCTACTTTTTGTCCACCAGATCAACAACACGGCCATGGCCCAGGTTATTGTCCTTCCTAGCCCAGGAAGTGCACAGTATAATTCAGTCATCCAAAAGGTTATGAACTGCCACATCTGCTTCGGTAAGAGCTCTGTGTGTAGACCATGTGTAGACCATGATTCAGATCAATACTTTATACGGGACCTTTAAAAATAATTATAATAATAATTGGAGAAATAAGCTAAATAACTCCGATCCTAACCTTTTGTGATATCACAATAGATTACATGTTTCTTTTTTTCTTTTTCTTTTTTAGATTTCTGCTCTCCAGACCAAATGTGTGACTATGTGCCTCCACTGTCCACCCGAGACAGAAGGTCTTTCACCACAGATGTGGACATCGACATGGCCTTTGTCGTGGACAGCTCCGAGTCAACCTACCCAACCGTTTTTACTGAGATCAAACGCTACATAGCTCAGATAGTGGAACACCTACATGTGTCTTCAAATCCCACATCGTCTCTTCACCATGCCAGAGTTTCTGTGATCCAGCAAGCACCTTATGAGTACCTCCACAATCAGACCGGCTCTCCCATCCACGTTGATATTGGCTTGACTGAGCACCACTCGGCTCAGGACATCGTCCGATTCCTGCTGGACAAAACACCACAGCTGGAGGGAGGCCGAGCGCTGGCAGCGGCGATCGAATCAACAGTGGAGCTGGTATTCGAGCAGGCACCACTCCCACGAGACAGGAAGGTACTGATTCTCTTTGTGACGGGAGGTGTGGAAGAAGAGGGGGAGCAGCTGGTGCGAATTGCCACCGAGGTCAAGTGTAGAGGCTACTTCCTGGTCATCATGGGCGTGGGGAACAGGCTGACTGCCGGAGATAGCCGCGTCTTGTCACGCATGGCCAGTGAGCCATCAGATGTCTTCTTCAAAAGGCTGGACAGCCTCTCACAGTTCTATGACAAGCACCTCCAGACCTTTAGCCAGCTGTTGCCAAAGTATATCAGCAGTAAGTTCAAGACAGATACCAGCACTTCAATCTATTTTTTTTTCTGTGCCAAATCCCTGTGAGTGAAACTCTGTGTTTGTCTTCAAAGTTGAAAACGCTTTCTACATGTCACCTGAAGTCTCCAAAAACTGCAAGTGGTTCCAGAGTGACCAGCCACTGAAAAACCCCTTCAGCTCATCACAGCAACAGGAGTATGTTTTATGATATAGATGGACATGTTTTACACCATAGCATTGATCAGTGTGCATTGATTTTAATCCACTATTTGTTGGTACATTTATAGGAAACATCAGAAGCATCATGAAAATCACCAAGCAGTTCATCAAAGAAAGCAGAAAGGTGAGATTTTAGATGTGTTAAAATGATCTGGAAATACTTCTCCAGGTAATTTCAGTGCAACCGATGGTTGATTTGAACTTTCTTTCCCCCTGACTGTCCATAAGTCAGAAATCAGCACCATTTTTCACACTCAGACCGGTGGTTACACCTTTAAAACTGTGTAGCAACATTATTTCAGCCCCCGTAGCTACTGACCTACTCTTAATTCCTGTGAACCTGTGATTTTATGCTGCTACTGTCCAGCCTTAACACCCTTGCCTTCTACTACATCAGATGCAGATGAGCTGCACGTCTTCAACATCACCTCCAGTGGCTTGAAACTGCGTTGGAGCAGCCCAGACCCAAAACTCTTTGTCTACTTTGAGGTCACAGTGACACGGTTGGTGGACCACACCCTGGTACTGAAGACCAACGTCTCCAGCACCGAGCTCGCTGTGGACAACTTAGAGAGTGCTCAGACATATCACGTTGTGGTCTCTGCCCACACCGCAGAGGGTCAAACTGTTTCCACCCGTAAAGGCATCGTCACTACTAGTAAGTCCATAAACTCACCTTCTCAAATATACCGTAATCTTCCTTTTTTCCACATAAGATGGTGTGTTATTAAAAAAACAAAACAAAAAAAACAATATCACTCATAAGATGTCGACAACACAGGTATGCAGACAATATGGTTTTTTGGCTTTGGAACTTTGAAGCTCTGCCATCATAGAAAAAACTGTGAATGGTGGTGGTTGTGACATTGAGATTCAGTCATAGATTTATCTTTGATTGTGGAAGTTTTTGGATGATTGTCACAATCCTTTTACTCCTTCCATACATTACAGATTGATTGTTAATTTTGTTATTTGTAAATAAACTAGTGAATAAGCCAAAGGCACTTGTCTTGCAGAAGCAGCAGAGCATAAACGAGTCAACCAAGGCATCAGTACTGTAAATACCACACCACTGGACAAACCAGAAACTGGTAAGTGACAGTGCATGTGTGTGCATTTTCTGTTTTAACTTTTATTTCATTCAGTTTTAACCTTTCAGTCCATACTCAGTGTTTTGTCTGCTCCTGCCCTGTGTTAAGGGTCTCTTCAGAGTTGTGTTTAGCTGGGTTTCCTATGTATGAAGTATGGAAGTCACATAAGTAAAACCTGATGGTTCAATTTACAGAACATCATGTCCCATGCTGTAATGCAATAATATGTCAAGTAAACTATTGGACAAATGTGTTGTTAATCAGCTCAGTGGTGCATGTCAAAACACACTGAAGGTCATTTAGGAAAACATGAAATGTACTGCTCAGGCACAGAGTTTTGGTTTGTAGGTTAAATCTTTTGTATAATATGTTTTGACAAACCAAACAGTTGAGGTTGCAATATCTGTGTCGCTCTGTTTACTCAGAAAATAGAAACACATGTGCAGATTTGTTTTAGGAATAAGTGCTCACAGCTGCTGCTTCATTTGGGACTTAAGACCTAACTGAGACGGGACAACGTCTTCACTGACTGTGAGAGGGTCAAGCTTAACCTGCCCTGTTATCAGTCAGTTGTAGGTATAGGAAACGCAATGCTGGCTTCATTAAAAACAGTCAGCGAGTGCAGTGCTTCAACACCCCAGCATGAGCAGTAGCATGCTGCAGTTTACAGAATGTTTTCTCAGAGAGGAATATGCAGAATGCAGTGAAGCTGTGAAGAAGTAATTTCTGGCCATGAAGGTGACTAAAATAAACTAACACTTAACAGTGGCTGGAGTTAGAACTAACTACTTGAACTTACACTTAATCATCTTTCACTCGACTGACAGCTTTTAATTTCCACATGTAAACCCTCTCTAATAATTAATCAATTAATTAAGACTCATTTGACCCCATTAGACCACCCATAATCTTCTAATATGGATTAATCTGTTATTAGCAACTTTTTAACAGCACACTTAAACTGTATGCCTTGTGTAGTTACATATTACCTCTCTCTCTCTCTGTCTGTCCTTCATCAAAACTGTTTTTTTGCATGTTCTAGTTAATGAGTTTGCAGACCCATGCTCACATGACTATGACGCTGGAATGCCGTGCAAAGACTATGAGGCTAAGTGGTTCTTTGACAGAAAGAACGGGATCTGTACACAGTTCTGGTATGGAGGTTGTGGAGGCAATGACAATAGGTTCGACACTGAGACCCTCTGCTTGAAACGCTGCATGAGGTCAGGTAAGTGGCCGCTGCTGCCAGGCTCTCTGAGCGAGCGTGCTGCTGCCTGGAGTGACAATAATCTAATGCAGCAGACACAAAACCTACAATTGGCCTTTTGCTAAATCCCACACCACAGGATAGTGGAAGTTCAACCATAGTTTACCAGCTGTAGCCAGGTGTGGCAGCCTTCCCAAGCTTGAGTTCTCCACATGCCAAAAATCTCCAAAATCAAAAGAAAAAGAACAAATGCGCTTCAAAATTCAGTATGCCTTGCTATACCTACAGCAGTACCATGTGTGACCAGGGGCAAGGGGCATGTCATTCTCATTATAATTCTTACTATTATTAATTTTATACATGGAGTAGACGTCACTTTAAAATATGCATGGGCGCCAACTGTAAGTTTATAATCTTAAATCAATGGCTCTGTCCTGCATTTTTTTAGCTCCAGTTTCACTTTGTTGTTATGTTTGCCAAAGTCAGCAGTGCTTCCTTAAAAGCCCTTTCTCTTGTAAAGTATGCTGTTTAAAATGTACATTGAAAATTTTCCACAGAACCAGAACCTCAGCAGCAGGTCCAGCAGCAGGTCCAGCACCAGGTCCAGCACCAGGTCCAGCAGGGTGAACAGGTGGAGATGCTTCCAGTTCCTGGTGAGATCCAATGCACACTCAGCGAGATTGATAGGCCTTCAATAACATGAATAGTTTCTTCTTTCCTGCTTCCTTTTTGACAACATAGCTGACTTTGATGTGGTTCACGTGCTGGCCAGTGTTTATTAAAAAAAAAAAAAAAAACACACACTTCCTTCTTCAAATCCACATCCTCAAGATGTTTTTAGACCACCCATAATTTTGGGTATACTGTATCTGGACTTCAAGTGTTACCATGTTATATGTGTTGCATAATAAAATAGCTGCAAAATGAACTCATTTAGCAGAACAACAAGTCCTTTGTATTCAACTACAAACCCACCCCGCCTCCTCCTCTGCTGCCCTTCAGATCATCTACATGACTGATGGAACAAGTAAAAAGCCAAGTTTGGAAAAAAGAGAAGGTTATGCCTTTGTCACAGGAGCGAGCCAAGTCATAACCACGGATACAATGAATGAAGGCCTTATTCACTGGTTCATTGTTTCTTTGGCAGTTGAGCTCATACAGAGTCCATTCAGTTTGCCAGCACCTTGTCAGCAGTGGAGTAAATTGGCTCAAGACACTTACAGTAATAGAAAGTCTGCTCTACATGAAAATGCTCATACGTTATGATTATGGTGGAATAAAAATCTGTCTTCTTGTAGAATCAGAACCAGAATCAGAAAACTTTTATTGTCCCCTGCAAAAAAGCAGTGGAAATTCTTCTTTGACATGAGATGTGCATAGAATAAAAGACACAAGTTAAAAACACAGTTTAACATAAAACGAATACAGTACAGCACACATAATACAAATAGAGGACATTAAAAAAAGATTTCATAGTGAGTTGTTGATGATGTTGATGGCGGATGAGATGAGTAGCATGGGTTTTCACACTCCGACTGATCGTTACTCTTTGTCACTCCCCTCCCAGTGGCCTTAACAGCTGTGGACATTTGCCAGCTTCCCAAAGAGGAAGGTACTTGTGCTAAGTTCGTCCTCAAGTGGCACTACGACGCCCACAGCAAGGCCTGTACGCGTTTCTGGTACGGAGGCTGTGGCGGAAACAAGAATCGCTTCGACACACATGAGCTGTGTGTGAAGGCCTGTGGAAAACCAGGTATGTTTGGTATTTCTAATCTGAAACTCCAACTATCAGTGCTCGCTCATTTGCAGTACACACTTACTTGCAATGAGGAGACACAACAGTGTAGGCTACATGTCATCAAGTTTCAAGAATATATCTTTGATTCTATATTATAAATCCCAAAACCCTACATGTGCTTATGATTCTGTATAATGCTACGTAATGCTGAAAGGTTGTGATGGTGGACTAGTTACCCAATGAGCACCTTTTAATATACTTGTTCATAACTGAGAAGCTGGGAACTGTGATGTACAATTGACCATTTCACAGTTTGAAAAAAAAGTAGTAACCTAATATACAGGGTATTTTAATATCACACCTCATGAAACACAGCAGAGTGTTCGCACTGCATGTTGTTTATATTCAGTGCAGAAACATAGCTCATTGCATTTGGCTAAATCTCATTGCTGACCTCTTTTTAATTGTCCCAACAACCATGCACATCTGTGTCTGTAGCTAAACTGATTAGACAGGCGCCCAACTGTGCAATAACCAGATCCCTATCTCATTATCTTTGAGATACAACATGATGTCAATGAATAATAAAAAATAATTCCCTAAATTTCTCCCTCATGAATCTGGCAGTGTTGTAAGAGTGTAACACTAAATCGGCAACATACTCTCCTAATATATGCACAGACTTAACCACCATTTTTCTTTTCCATTCTTTCACAGCACCTGTCAACCAAGGAGTCATTGCTAAAATAACAACATAGGACAGAAGAGGCAAATATGGCCATTTTTACCTCTGTTCAATGGCCGTGCTACAAAGATGCAATACCAAAGCAATGGTGGCTGCACTGGATCCACAAAAATGGACTTAATACCCAAATTCTTGAAGTAGTGTTTTTCACAGCAAGAAGGAAAAGCAACACAATTTGCTGCATGATTTGTTTTAACCTACTGGTGCTACATAGTATGTTTGTTTTACAGATGGAGTTTGATAAATGCATTCAGTCTTGTAAGTCAAGTTTTCTGGAGCATCATATGAGTTTTCATATTTTTTAAAGTGCAGTTTTATAATGAATCAAGAAACTTATATGAATATCTTGGAGCAGAGATTAGCAATAAATCAATACATGCAGGAATCGCATTATGCAGTAATCTTATGTCATTTCGTTTTTTGTTTTATTTTGTTTTGTTTTGGGTTTTTTATTTTTACATTCCACATTCACATATTAATGTAAGTTGTTTTCAAGCTCACTTGATTCCTGTTGAATCCTTAATCATTCCTTCACTATTTTTACAGTCACAAGATCCACAGCAGTGTTTACACAGGTCTTATATGGTGGCGTGTGAATTTGAAAAGACAGTGACCAACTGCTTGGAGGCAAAAAAAAAAGAAAAAAAGAAAAAAAAAACATTAATGTAACACAAAGTGCACTTCTGGAGCCACTGCCTTAAAGACACAAGTTCCAGTTGTTGAGAAATGGAATGTACTTGTCAAGCTGTTTTTTTATTTTATTTTTGTTTTATCTGGTTTTACTGAAATTTGTGTTTCATCTGGGTATAGGGGAAATAAAAATGAATCAAACTTTCTATTAACCTTGAGTAACTCATTCTTTTCTTTCTCGTTTTTTGAATCAAGTTTTATAGACAAGAAACAGTTACCAAGAGTCGCAGAGTAGTATATTTGACATACTCTCAAAGATAAAGCTTAAAGATTGTTTTAAACTAATGCTATTGATGTTCCATGTCATCTCTCATGTGTTTTTATTTATATACAAATTTGGTTCATTAAAGTGGGAAGGCAAGACTTCAAATTTTGCTTGAGTTACTTTTGGATAAAGTCTCAGTGAATATAGTGTGTTTTCTTTAGATGCTTATTTTTGATATTTTGGTATTTAGAGGTTCTCAGGTGTTATAGTTGGACCGATGTTATCAATCTTACCTTTGTATGGTAAATTTCCAATCATTTCCTAATATGTAGCAGATTATATTCTCACTCACCTTTACACAACTGAAGCCAGCAACAAATACTGTATGTACTTAACAAAGTTATAAAATCATCTCTACTGTGAACCGTTTCAAAATATGGAGTTAAATGCAGAGCCTGGGAGGTGATCACAATGCTCTTAATATCATGTTTAGGGTTGAGGTCAGCATCCTGTTTAGTTGAAAGAAATAGATCCCAAATTACAGTTATATGTCCTCAAAAGACAATTGCCATGAAATGAGCCTCAGCTGTGTATGAATCATCAACTACCTTGTGTTATATACGTATTTTTTATTGTGATTTAATGCAGTCGTTTTTTATTCATTACATGGGAACTGACCCCGCTGGGGCAGCTGTTGTGGATT
The DNA here is from genome assembly GCF_045865225.1 of Trachurus japonicus. NCBI lineage: Eukaryota > Metazoa > Chordata > Actinopteri > Carangiformes > Carangidae > Trachurus > Trachurus japonicus. The sequence continues at coordinate 2,516,507 of NC_140927.1, forward strand.
ACTCTTTAAGACACATCACCTGTGGTGGCTCGTCAGAGGTAACGTGGGGGCGTGCCTCCCAGTTGAAGAGTGCCTTGCGTGCGGCAGCGACGCTGTCTGCCACACAAGCCCATAAAAGCTCCTAGTAAAATCCGATCTAGTTGGAGGGTGAATTGGCCGCTGGTAATTGCTACTGGAATCTGTACAAAAGCACAACAAACACGCCTCTATGTGGTGGTATACTTTGCTTCTGCAAGTTAGTGTGTGATTGTATGTAAAGTGATTAGTGCGTGCCATATTTTCAGTGAGTCTTGTATCGAGAGGAGGCAAATGGTCCAGCAGGGCGTATCTGTTTGGGCTGTGGCATAAAGATGCCTATATGAACACAACCCGAGTGAACATTGTTTGAAGATGGACCATGCATGCATGGCCAGCCAGAATCCAGCCTTCTGCATGAACTGTTTCATACTGCCAGCTAGAGTAACGGAGGCTAGGGCTTTTTTTAATCAAACGTCTGGCCACTCTCACTGAGTGGCTGCCCAAATCCAAATGGCCAAGAGTGGTGATTTTGAATGACCCACACAATCATCTTATCTCTCAGGAGTGACTGTCAGGGCAAGGGTGGTGATGCCCCTATGATTGCAGCCCCGCCTACTATCCAGCACACTGCAGGCAGGAGGAGCTGCATTAAGGTATTCTCTATGTCAGATTCATCTGATGAAGGGGACGTTGACATCTTGGGCATCCATCCATGCATTTATCACATCCAGATTACTGCAATAGTATCCCCTGGTTCACAATCCAAATTTCAACCCCCCCCCCCCCCCCCTTCTCTGACAAGGTCAACCCCCTTCACACTGGTGGCAGATCCTCAGCACTGGGAGGTTCTGGCAGCAGAGACCTACACTATCTTAGGAGCTATCAGGGAGGTGATGCAGGACAATTGGCAGACTGGGTTTTATTCACATTTCTTCCTCATTCCCAAGAAAGATGGGAGAATGCAAATGAGCAGCATCGCCGCCAAAGCAGCAGCCAATTGCAGACCAGGATTCTCACAGCGGGAGAAATTGAGCCTAAATAGACACATATGCAGCACAGCTTGAAAGTCCCGCCCCTTTGGCCGTGACAGCAGCCAACCAACTTGGTACGTGGGAATACACTGGGGCCAGGTGGTGTCATCAGATGCATCTCTGATAGACTTCTGTGCCTTAAGAGTAATCCACAAGAGCTGCCCTTGTGGGGTCATACCTATGAAATAGGATGGTTGGACTCAGAACCTAGGTTACCATGTAACCATCCGTGAATCTGAAACCCGAGACCTAGTACAAATTGTTTTTTTTAATTAATATTTTCAGGAAAGAACAGTAACAATTATAATATATTTTCCTTTAAAAAATACAAATAGTGCTGCAGCTGGAGGTTATTAGACATAAACTGTTTTTCCAAGTGAATATGCTCAGATAAATATGGCCATTAGTGATTTGTTCACTTCCTCCAGGAGCTGGATCCTCTGAAATTTGTAGCCCACCAGTTTGGGTGCTTCACAGAATCTCAAGGGAACTTAAACTGATGTTGTGTTTGGGTAATGTTTAACTCACAAGGTCAAACATCTCTCAATTTATTATCAGCAAAGTTGATGTCAAACAGCAGGCAAAGAGTACAGTATAAGGTACACCTGTGTTTGCATTACAGGACTGTACAGCTAAAATCATACTTAAAGATCCTATAAAGAGTGTTCGCAACTTATGAGGACCTCTAAGTAACTGCAGTGCATGCATGATGTACCCAGTGGTCACCAAAGCCATTCCCAGCAGCAGAAGCATCAGCAACCACCATCATGCATTCACATGGAAAAAAAGGTGATTCTTTTGTAAGTGGGGCAACATCCAGTATAGTTTAGTCATGTATGCAACAATGACTGATATTACTGGTTTGGATATGAATGAGAAGATTGTTGCACATTAAGAGACAAAATGCTTCCATTAATCGTCCCTAATTGGAGCTACTCAGCACAGGTGTGTCCACATACTCGTGTTTACCATACAGGTATCATCATAATACTATTATGTCATTTTGCTTTCATAAAGGACAAAGTGTCTTTATATTTTGTAGCTTTGGAGCCACAGTCTCTAACCACATTTTATAAACATCTGACTGCCTCAGGTATTGTATATGCTTGTGATACTTTGTGTGACTTTGTGTGTGCAGTGGTTATAGCCCTTTTAAAACATTCTTTTAAGGAGCCTTTTTATTAAACACTCCTCACTGATTTATTTGTCACCGAAGCGCACAAAAATGGCGTCTTATTATACAGTTTTACCTCAGAAATCCCTGTGTGGTGTTTTGACAGCTTCAGATACCCTCTAAGAGATCAGACCTTAAACACTTTTCAGCAGACAAAGCAAAGACAACCGGTGCAGGCCTGTGCTGTCATCCAGCATCCTGCAGTCCATTTGGTCAGTTAATGATGAAGGTTGCCCTGAGCTTTCTGTCCTTAACCCTGAGCAAAACTTCCCAGATGTTTGACAGAATTCATTGTTTTTTAGTAACGGCGTACCCTTGATTTCGTCACACACTCTCCACTTCCCTCACGGTGGTCTGGGTCATCACTGCTGGAATCTCACACACTATGGTCCCTACCAATTTTTTTTCCCAGCATTCCTGCTGAACTGTTACCCCAGTCATTATATGAAAACAATGACTCCATCGGTTGTTACATAGGCCAACTTTCGCCATTTAGCAAAGTCTCTGTGAGTGGTTTCTGTTAACAAATGATATCGGCATAATGTGAAAAAGTGTACAGATACTGTCTGTGTGAGATGATGGTGCTTATAGTTCCAATAAGGGGAATCTCAAACTTACGGGACTACAAATCAATAATGGCAAGTGCAGGTGGTTTGCTGTTTCCTGTTTAACATGTCAAGGCCCTTCCGTGCACAAAGTCAGGCCCACAGGAAATTTAATTTCCCTTCAGTGTGTAAGGTTGTCCGAGTAGGGACATGGATGAATGTAAGCCATGCCGTTTCCACCCAGCATCCATGTTCCTCAGTAATGCCCCTGTGGCTGAATGGGAACACATTTCTCAACATCTGGTGGAAAAAAGAAGCCCCAAGGCTATTTTTTATTAATACTTACATTGGGATTGAGATGTTTCAAACTATCACATATCTGGAATATCTATAATGTCCACATACTTCTGACTACCATGTGTTATGTAACCTCAGTCCCGGTGGCATGGGCGGGCATTGGCAGGCTGTGACCCGCCCCACAACGTCAGCCGTGCCCGCCCTAAAACTGGAAGTGTTTTATTTATCTTGGGTTTTGTTTTTTACCTCAGAGGGCCAACTCTCTATTACGTAATCTATCTCGATTAGCACGGAACCGCAGTTGCTCGTCTGAAAATCTGAAGCAATGTTCTTTTCCCTCTATTTCTCCTCAGAGTACACCAGAATGCCTTCAAATGTGTTAAAAAGAAATCCCCCCACGAGTGGTTTAGTTTGCGAGTATGTGTGTGTGTGTTGATGTGTGTGAGTGAGTAAGTGAATGAAATCTATATTAATGATTCATAATAATATAAACTAAACAGACTACATTAGACTTTAAATAGTTTGAATAAAGTGTTGCCCCCCTGAAAAAACATTGCCCCCCTTTAATTTGTTTCGGCAGCCAGGTCTGTATGTATCATTAGTGTGAAAAATTTCATGGACTTTCTGATTTGTTTTTAATGGTTTTATACAACTTTGCTGTTTTCCTATACTCAGTATGGGACTTTGGTGTTTTAAATGGTTCACACTCATCTTAATTCCTGTTCAACATCCTAATTGTTGGAGCCGATTATAACTTAACCCTGGAGATCATTATTCAAATCCAAATCCTAACTGAAAACAAATTTGCTAACAATTAGTGATGAGACTTAGGCTCTAATTAACCATTGATAATCTGCTCTCTGTCGGGCGTGATCTCTACTTTCAAACAGATCTACAAGCTTCACATATCTGTATCTACCTTGGAAATGACTGTAAAAAGTGTACTTTCATATATGCACACAGCATACCTCATTTCATGTAGTGACTATACACCTACATGACCATGCCTTGCATATCTGTCCAGTAATATGCCTTTCACATTGGCCATTTCTATCGTGTGCATTGTAAATGGGACAGGCATCCCTTATTGATGTGTTGGCCTGGAGCTGTGATGGCAATCTGTGCTGCACAAATTGATTAAAAAATTCATGTGAAAGGGCTGATAAGTGACTCATCCCTGGATTCACCCAGAAATAGGAAATCTTATAAAGCAGGGATGCTTGGCCGAGCTCGGAAATCTCGAAAATGATTGGCTTTGCTTCCGACATGTTACGAAATAAATGCTTAACATGACAGAAAGGTCTTTCAGCTACTTTCCTGCTTCAGTTTTTTTTTATCAAAGGAAATAGTAGAATTACTGCCTGGTGATTGTTTGCTTTCAACAAAAGCCAAGCTGTTCAGCAAATATAGTCACAATCTTCCAAGCAACAGTCAGCATATTTGCAGATACTATGATGTCATAGCTAAAGTTGACCGTTGGGATATATAATGAGCACTTCATTGTCTCTGTGGTAAACAATGGATTCGATGTGAATTTGAATGATTTGAGTGTTTAGACAAAACAAATTTTGTGAGGTGACCCTGACCTTTAACCTTTGACACACCAAACCACTCGCCCTAACCCAAACTCATAATCTAATCTGCATTTCTCCTCCTATCTATCTATCTATCTATCTATCTATCTATCTATCTATCTATCTATCTATCTATCTATCTTATGTCTATTTATCTATCTATCTATCTATCTACTATCTATCTGTCTGTCTGGTCTGTCTGTCTGTCTGTCTGTCTGTCCTCCCCTGTTAAAAGGGGGTTGACCCTGTCTGACGTATATATATTGAGCCTATTCAAAATTTGCATGTTGCTAAATATTGGAAAAAATCTCATGGGATCGGAATAAAAGACAGCTCTAAATGCAATATTTACTGTAAAAAATCCAATCTGGCTTTTCAGCAACAGCTGCCCTGAAAGTTTATATCATGGTATTTAATTGAAGCACTTGATCTTAAAAAGTAATGTGTTGCCCTTTTTATCGATCTCTCTCTTTCGACGAACGGTCACAGTTGATCCCTCCTGATCACAAATCCTGACTCATTAGGGTACCCGTTTTCTGATTACCTGAGGTGACGAGGCAGGATTTCTAGTTAGCCATTCCAATGCAATCACGCCTTCGCGGCGATATGTGACGCTCACTAAAGGTGATCCAGCCGAGGGGTCGCTGAACGACGCACTGAGCTGGAAAACCTATTTTATTTTCTGAATTTTATACATGATCTTGTGTCAATTGTCAAATGCTTTCATCCAGCCGTCTTTTTTTGGTTATTATTTATTTACTGATCCGTTGCGTTGTGCAGCATTAAATAAACAAACAAACAAACAAACAAATAAATAAATTACATCCTTGTCGGAAGACCAAACTGGTTTAATAAATAAATAAATAAATAAATATGGTTTTGTCCCGTCAAAAGCTACAAGATCCGCTCGATTAAACTTACGCCTTTCTTCTGTACGATAACTGTCAAAGGAAACGACTGCATTTTCAGGTTTTACTATTAAATACTTATTTCCTCCTAAGTCATGTTTATGGAGCTTTCGTTTAAATTGCACAGATAACTTTAAAAAAACCCTACGGCATTTTCCCTCACTTTGCTGAATATCTGTTGATTCATGTCATAAACACTTTTGTTTCATTAAAAATATGTGGTGTTTATTAAAAATATGTTGTTCAAAATCAAATGTTTGTTGTTATTGCAGAACAATAGAATATTAAATACGGTGATTTATATACAGATATTGATCGCGCAGTTTGACCACAATCACTAGCACGGTGGCGTGTAGGGACATTTAAACAGCTGTATCAATCGTACTGCTGCGACTACTGACACACTTCAACCTGTTTTGCCTCTAAACTTCAAAATTATGACATTGCATTGGTTTTGGACCTGTATATGTACGAATTCATCTGTTGGTATAGGTTCCATATTACCTCTGTTCATGAAACCCCACAGAACAATCTTTTGATCACAAAAAAACTACCGCACGTAACATTTTACTTTCGTAGTGCGAAAAAAAAAAAACAGTTCGCGCTCCATAACTTTTGAACTCCAGGCGTGACTAATTGTCTTCACAGCTTTCTCAGGATTGGTCGGTGTTGACACTGAACTTAAAGGATGTGACGTCATAGAGCGGCGCCTCTTGCTGAACCTTGTACCTTGACACTGCTCCCTGCACTTTTTCGGCGTATGGACTGAACTACAACACCTTGTAACATGTGTTTGTGATAATGAGGATACTGTAATTAAGTTGTTGATTATTGTATTTTGTAATTTAATAAACAGTTGAGGATCAGAACAGTTAGACAGCTCTTTTTCAACAAAGTCGCCTTGAAATGAGATTCAAGCATCTCAACGGGTCTTTTACCTGGTTAAATAAAGGCAAATAAATAAAACATTTCTCGACCCCTGTTTACCAACAGGTATCATCTAGTTTATAATATAGTGTAGAATGAACCCGTCACTGTAATGTAATTTTCATAAAGGCACCATTTTAGCCAGTCCTTTAATTTCTGGTTTTTACATTGGACAAACTGATTAAGGCTCCATTTTCAGGAGACACAGGCTATTTTATACTTAACTTCCACTTTCGTTGGTTACGTTCAGAGGTTTATCAGGGCAGGGCCTAGGGTTATCCATTGTTACTTACAGACCCATCTGACCTTCACAGGGGTCACAGTCAACTATTTTCATGTGAATATTTGACGATTTTTGCATCAATTCAGGCATAAGCAAAACACCAATACTTGAGCCTGGAAGCTGAAATCTTAGATTCTAGTAAAAGATGAGCTGATTGACGGTTGGTGCCAAATATCAGAGCTCTGCTCACATCGAAGTGTCAGAAATGGCCAAAAAGCATTGTTCATTTTCTAATCCCCATTGTGTCACAAGACATTCAACAGATAGTTTTAATAACTTCCACATGCTTTGAGCTGGAAAGTCCCTGAAAGTTTTCAGGGTTTTCAGGGCTAGGCCACCATTATCTGCAATTTCAGACCAATCCCACATTCAGAAGGGTCAAACAAGGTTTAGTGTGTAATTGACGATTTTGCTATCAATTCAGGCATAAAACACCAATACTTGGGTTTCTGGTAAGCTGAAATCTTTAGATTCAGTCCAGACCTGTGGAGCAGATTGCAAGATCAGAGGTTTTGTAGGCAAACTTCTGTGCACTCAAAGTGAAAAATGGCCATGGTAAGTGTCAAAAGTCCAATAGGGGTCAATCATCAAAGTTAATCCTAACAAAACACACACGCTTTAAGTAAATCATCATGAAATTTAGATGAGTTGTATATCAAGAGTCCTCTATCATTTCATGTATTCCCATTGCTCTGGGGGCCACGGGGGCCCCTGGATGGGTAAGCCACTTCGCTTTCCATGCTCTCACAGATTTGGGTGTCGGGTCAGTGGATATGGATCACAATGAGTCACAGGCCAAGTTTCAAGTGATTGAGATGTTCAACTCATTATGGAATAACAGCGCCTCCTGACTACCAGAGGAATGTGTTATGTATCCAGCCTCTCGGTAATGGCTCAATGGCAGGCTGTGCCGAACGCACATCAACGCGTTCGCCTTGGGCCCCGGAACACTGATATTTCAAATTAGAACTGTTTTTAGAAATATATTTCATCCTCAGAGTGGCCAACTCTCTATTCAGTAATCCTCTCAGACTTATGCCTGAGAGTGACCTTCTGAGTCAGAAAAGCTGTAAATGGATGAAATATATTTCTCCTAAGAAGTACACCAGAATTCAAATGTGATATCAGTAGTTCCCCCACGAACGCGTTGATGTGCGTTCGTCCTGATTGAGGTGTTGTGTGTGTTCGAGAGGTGTGTGTGTGTCAAACAGCCGCATTCCTCCTGTCTCCAGGAGGCCGCTGTTTCCATAGAAATCTATCACTTGAAATGGCCTGTGGACTCATAATAATGACTATCCACTACCCGACACCAAATCTGTGAGACATAAAAGCGAAAAAGTGGCCCCAGGGGCCCCCCATGCCCCCCTTTAATTTGTTTCTGCAGCCGGGAATACAATGTATATGATAGAGGACACTTTCTGATATACAACTCATCTATAATTCATGATGATTACTTAAAGCGTTTGCTGTTTTGCATTAGTATGGGACTTTGTGTTTAATGGTTCACATCAAATCCTGTGACCTTTACACTTCCTATGGCCGATTTTAACTCCTGAGTGAGAACACAGCTCTGATCAAATCCAAATCCTAACTGAAAACTAGAATCTAAAGATTTCAGTTCCCAGCTCAAGTATTGGTGTTTTATGCCTGAATTGATAGCAAAAATCGTCAATATCTCACATGTGGTTGACCTGTGACCCCTGTAAGGTCAGATGGTCTGTAATTGCTAACACTGGATGACCCTAGGCCCGGACTGATAAACCTCTGAACGTAATCCCAATTCGAATGTAGTGTAGTTTACAAGAATAGCTGTGTCTCCTGAAAATGGAGCTATCAGTTTTTTCCAATGTAAAACCAGAAATAAAGGAGCTGGCTAAAGTGGTGCAGTTGTGCATTTAAACTTACTACAGTGGACGGGTTCATTCTACACTATATTATAAACTAAGTTCCTGGGCGGGATAGAAGGGGGAAACATGTTGTTTTCTGCAATTAAAAAAAAAAAAGCCTATATGACTTGAGTTAACTTTGAATTATTTGGACTTTGTTTAAAAAAGAGCTGTCTAACTGTTCCTGGATTCCTCACTGTTTATTCAAAACCATGTTGTTGAATTAATCAACATGGCTTAATTGTCCACTCCTCATGATCACAAACACACTGTTAAGGTGTTTGTAGTTCAACGTCCAGACGCCGTTATGATGTCATAGTGAAGTCTATTAACCGTTGGGATATAAAACATGATCACATTCATTCAGCCTCAACAAACAATGGAAAGTTTGTGAAATTACGTCACGCCATTCAAAAGAATTTGAGTGTTATAGAAGTAAAATTTTGTGAGGTAGTTTTAACTTTGACCACCAAAGAACCACTCGCCCCCCAAAAAATCATAATCTAATCTGCATTTTCTCCATCATATCAACAGTTCCTATCTATCTATCTATATCTATCTTTATCTTTGAGCCTGTTGAAGTGTCTATCGCTCATGCTGTCTTGTCTGTCTGTTTCTGTCTGTCTGTCTGTTGTGGTCGCTGCGCTGTCTGTCTGTGTCTGTCTGTCTGCGTCTGTCTGTCTGTCAACAACGTCTTGTCTGTCTGTCTGTCTGAACAACAAGTCTGTCTTAATATCTATTTTTATGAACAATGTGTGTTTATGACATTGTGTTTCAGCAAATGGGAAAATGCCGAGGTAAAATGACAATAGTTCAACTGTGTATCCATAAAATGACTTAGGACAAATAGTTTGAAAATCAGTCGTCCAACAACTCGTCAAAAGAAGAAAGGCGAGTTTAATCGAAATGCGGATCTTGACAATTACGCAGGGTATTATATACACCCCCATGGTCTTCCGACAAGGATGTGTTTGTTTGGATTCTGACAGTAAATAAATAATAACCAAAATGACGGCTTGGATGAAAGCTATGTCAGACACACCAGGTTCAATAAAGCTTCACATTTCCAGCTCAAAAATGCGTCAATATCGCGAAGGCGGTTGCATTGGAAGAATGAGCTCGTCACCTCATGACGAAAAACGGGTACCTAATGAGTCAGGCATGTGACGAGGAGGGACAGTGACCGTTCGTCAGGGGGTTGACGCACTGGGAGTGAGAACGTGTTGACAGTGTCGGTTTACAGTAATACGCACTAAATCCAATTTGTAAAAATGCTCTGCTTGCTGCCTGACAAGCTCATGGTGAAAACTTGTGAAGTCACTGCATCTGGCCTGGTGCTCTGGCAGAAGTGATGTAGAGATATCCGGGTAATACATGAGGTAAGCAGAGTGACTTTGCAGCAACACTACATCATCTACATTTGTTGATTGGTGTATGATCACAGTGGTTACCACTGTCACCTCATGGCAAGAAGGTTCTGAAATCAAACCTGTGAGCAGTCAGGGGTTTTCTGTATGGAGCTAATTTTCATGTATATCATGTTCTCCATATGACCAAACAGGGGATTCTCCAACCTCCTCCCACAATCCAATATCTTTTTTTTTTTACTTTAAATTGACTATAGGTGCGGATGTGATTGATTGATTGTCTCTATGAGCCCTCTTTCTGACAGGCAACATGTCCAGCATGTATCCTAAAACCAGTATACATTCAAGGGTTGATTCCTGTAGACACAGTTTTACCACTCACCTCACCAATGTTGAACCAGAGGACAAGTGACTGACCTTAGTTTCTTAAGTTGTAAAATCTTGTCACATTCTATTACAATCCTTTCTCTACCGTGTTTTGGCATCTGAAGAACTTTGAGAGTCATGAGTCTATTCTCAGTCCCTAGATCACATTTCATCCTCTCCCTGGTACCTGAGGCAACAGGCCACCACTAATACAGACCCTTTTCTTTTCTAAAGCAGCGCTTGTTTTCTGCTCCAAGCTTCGGAAACCGATCTTGCTTAAATGCAACCATCCTTTTCAGATTGGTTTGATGTGACACTATGTATTTAGTGTTGAGTAATTGGATGGACTGAGAGTAAGAGGAAGAAAAGAACTTCCTTGTCCTCTTTGTACAACAAAAAACAGAGGCCACAGCAACTGGCACCTGTGTGTCAGAATTTCCACACTGAGCAAAGTGACTAAGAACAGTTCATGGTGGTACACTGCCGAGGCATTCAGCTCCAGCCAAAGCAAACCACCCTTTTTCTTCCGACATGCAGCTACTACACAGCAGAATGTGAATTAAAACAAATAACCTCAGCTGCCCTAACCAGTGCAAATCATCATGTTGATGATGGATGGAGCGTGATCAAAGGACTGTAGAGAACATATGAAATAATTTTTAAATCTTTCTCGTCTTGTCTCAATTAATTTATCCTGGCCTTTCACTACTTCCTTTGTTCTGTTTTTTAGTCTACATTAGCTTAAGGACCCAGTGGAAGTTTCCTCAGTAAATTGGACATTATTTGAATACAGACATGTATTGTATCTATTGTCTGGGCAGTCAAGGCAATGTTGGAGACAGTCTAGTGATGTTGTAGGCCTCTGATTTGGTTAGATTTGGGTTCTAATATAATTTAATGTAATAAATTGTTTTAGTGTTTTCATCTTCAGAAATCAATACACATTTAATCATATTTTATGTTGAAAGAATACATAAAGCTGACATTAGACATTAATCAAATTCTGCAAATAAAATACTCAAATGATCTGCTTGCAAAATGACAAACATGTGATAATTCTCTCTTCTGTGGCTGCTTCAAGAGCGCATCAACTACAAAGCTTTGAGCCTTTAACTTTTCTCTAACTCACAAACAGGAAAAAATGTCCTCATTTGCAACACATTACCAAGAATCATTTAGAGGAGGAAGGCTCTCATTGCATCCAGGCTCTTTTGGGTCTACCATACAGTGTCTTCACCAAACCGGTGGTACATTTCCACAAGCTGATGATTCATAAACGCCACAGGAGTGCCAGTGAAAATGTGGTATATTGATGTGTTGATGAAAAGAAGGGATCACCGCCGACACGTCTTCACTTGTGTTCAAAAAGAAGTTTATTAACAAGTAGAAGAACAGTGTACAAAAATGCCGAATCCTGAAGCATCCCTGGTGCCAAAGTGGGATCTTTCTTCTAAGGCTCAAAACCATGATCTTATATACTTTCTAACTCCAAAACTCCACCTTTTATCTTATCTTTTATCTTATCTTATATCTTATCTATATCTTATCATGACAGGCATTACGTGTCCTATAAATGTTTAACATACACAGTTCATGTCTGTCGTTTATGGACATGAGACAGGATCTAACCTATAGAGTTTAAGACCTTGCATAAGATAACCTTATGCAAGGCTGTCACGGGAAAAATGTGAACAACAGGACACACATAAAAAGAAGAACATAATACATGATGTTAAAGCTAAAAGTTCAGGTGAATAATATACTACAAAAACATTGTTGGAGGAAAGGCCATTGCTGAGCTTCATGCCACAAAGTCAAACTGCTGAAAGACACCATTGAGGAACGTGTGGGTTTCTTGAACGATGCAGGAGCAACTTTGAAACCCAATGGACCTTTGGTTTCATCTGCATGAACTGTTTTGAAGATACATGAAAAAATAATTGGGGGTTCAAACTGTGTTTTGATGTTAGGGAACCCAAGGAAAGGAGCATTTAATGGGGCCTTGAAGCTGAAACGATCTTGGTCAGTGATCATGTAGTTGTGGTTTGCTCAACTACTTTTTCCAATTGATGAACTTGGCAAGGTTAAACAAGGAGCGTGGGAGCTCTGCTTCATCTCTGGTGGCTTCATACTGTTTGTGGCCAAAAGAACAAGGGGAGGGGAAAGGGGTGAGGATTTTTTACTGCTGCAGTCGTCCCATCGATGACTCACACCGCTGGCTCTGCATCTTTCCACAAGAGCTATTAAAAGTCAGGGGCCTGTAATGACTTTCACATTGAGCAGCGTAGCTGTAAATGCACTCCCACTGCTGCTCCTGAGTCACAAGGAGAAAGCACCAGCAGACTCATCTCTTCCTCCTCCCACTGTTTCCTTTGGTTCTCTTGGCCTTCGCCAGGCATTCTGTGGCATCCCCGACATGCTTGTCCATTCATGGTCACAATAACTGCTGAGCTTGTAGTCTGCAAATCTCCCTGGACCAGAGAATGTAGTACGCAGCCAACTTAAATGTCTGACATGAAAAGCCAAAGAGATTTGAGAGACTATGGAGAGTAAATGTTACTTAACTCTGGGATTGATCCCGTTTTTGCCCTCAAAAATGGGATAAATTGGGGCCAGACAGAAAAGCCGCCAAGGGCTTTATGGTCTTCATTGACTGTCACAAAATCAAATCTGTATCAGCATTTTTTTTTTAAATTATTAATAAAAATAAAACTTTTACAGGAGACAGGTGACAAGTGGCCACATGTAGGTTACAGGGACACATAGCCTACATTATAAATGGGTGAAAAGTACAGATTTTTCTTTTTCAGAGAAATTACCTCCAGTTTTCAGAGTTGTGTTAGATTTTTTCAGGATTTAGGAGTTGTGATACCTTCCTGCAACATGGCCAAAGCACCAAGACCCTGTTCACACATGGTATTGGTAAGAGTGTGGCAGGACTGGGCAACTATTAGAAACCCCCTATTTTACCAAATTACTAGTACCAGAACAATAGGACTGTAACAGTTCACCACAAAGACTTTCACGGATGTTGCAATATTGAAATACTGAAATACTACAATGCCAACTAAGCTCGTAGTGCCAACTTTTTAGAGTCAGTTTGAGTTTATGATGTGCAATATTCCAAATTGCACTGCATTTATGCTCCATGGAACAAACCAAACTGAATTATTTAACAGTCTTTTATGATATGCCAGTCTACTTTCAATCTCTGCTAAATTATTTGCATGTAGTTAAATCACACCACAGATTCCAAAAATAAACACAAAACAGAAGTCAGTTAATTAATGCCTGTGTTCAATCTGTTCTTCATATTTAGGACAAATATACACATTAAAACCATTAAGGCACATTTGGCTTCCAGCTATGAATTCAACTATGAACAACTCACCACAATGTCTGAAAATGAATTAGCACAGAGGACAATGGTTTTCTAGTCTCTTCCCAGTGACTCTGACTCCTTGAGGCCCCTGACCTCCAGCTAAGGCGACGTCATCATCGCTGGAGGAATTCAGCCTGAGCAGATGTGATTAAAACACAGTGTGTAAAGAGGGGTCCTGTCTGGCTGCATTCTTCAGATTCTCTCAAGGCCGACAGATGTTTTCAGTCCAACATCCCTCAAATGTGTGTAGAGTTTGCTGAATGTATGAAAGAACATAAACCACAGGGTGGAAGCTGAGTTTTCAGCGTTTTTTGTTTTTTTTCTTATCCACTGATGAATTATTATTACTGTAAAGACTTACTTGCCTTTTGATATCATCATGTACAATTCAGCTGACATTTTGGCTCATCGGAGACTGTCTTATGCACAAGAGCAATGTTTTGTGTTCAGTAGCTTGTGATCAAGGCTCAAGTGTGAAGCTACAATAGAGAGACGTAGACTGTTGTGTTATCACTGAAATATTTTTTTATAAAGTCACAGAGAAGTGACCTGTTTCCACCATCTTTTTTTGTGTCTACTAAGAACTGCATGTGAACACAGCTGTTACAGGAGCATGTGATGAATAGCTATAGATTGAGATGTCTGACAGTCACATATGGATGTGATGTGGAGGCGTCTATGCCGGAGCTCCAGCTGCTTCTATAGTGTGAAACAAGTGAATGACCATGAGGTCTCAGGCGGCACCGTAGAATTACTTTCCAACAAGACGCAATGATCCCTTCAAAAGCAGTCCTCTGAAAAGTTCAACCCTCTATAGACAAATACCAGTGTGGTGGATTTTGTGATTGATTTGGTCAGTAATTAAGAAAAACAAAAGATCTGAAATGGGTCACCTTTGTCTCCAATTTCCCACATTCACCACTTCAAGCTGTGCCAGTTTAATCAGATAGCCATAAAATTGAAGTTCATTTCCTGCCGGAGAGCAAAACATTCTTTCCACCTTAAGTCAGTAGTGTGAAAAGTGTTCACAGAGAAGACACCTCTATTAAAGAAAGCAGGAGCAGATGCCATAACATTTCAGAGCAGAAAGAGCTCTACATCATGAGTGACAATTGACCTACTCCTTCTGTCTGCTGAAGTTTCTGGCTTTACAGTGTTAGCACTAGACTGCCAACAAATGCAAAGTCACACGTCTACAGGCCTGGAAGTGGTTTTGTCGACTTGTTCTATAAAAGAATAAGTCTGCAGTTCACATTTGAGCTTCTACTGAATTCACTAAAGCGAATTAAACAGCAAGCTTGGCTATGTTTTATAAACTTTGTGCTGACTTGTGCGTCTTCTGTTTATGTTGTAGTATTTTTCTCACCCATGAGTGACAGACACTGAAGTTTTCTCTGTTTCTTCATAGTGACATGTTTCCAGCTTCTTCACATGATCTCATACATGATCTCTTACAGGAGATAAATGAAATGTAATAAGATGCAATTTGAACACATTTTGATATTAAAGGTCTACTACATTATACACAAGTAAATGACCATGTGTCATTTAATCATAAAATAGGCCTAGGTTTTATATTAATGTTATGAAAGTATCAAATCCTCAAACCACAGAGAACTGCACACATTCAGAAACTGAGCCTTAAAAAGGTGTGATGTCATCATTACAAAGGTCACTGCTCTCAGCCATGCCCCAAGCCCCCCTACTGTACCTGGATCCAACATCACAGGATTTGGTTTTTCTGTTTACCTGAACTTTTATATTAACCTTTTATAGTGCGTTATCTTGGAAAGTCCAGTTTTTAACAATAGACCATTATTGAAGGGGGAAGATTTTTTCCCCCAACTATTTTTTATTCTTTTCAATGTAAATCATGGTCAATGAAGTTGTTTATGTGTTATAACACAACCCCAATAACACCAGACTACATGGATTATACTTAAATAACTTTTTTTTGTCACAAATAAGCCACTGAATGTGGTTATTTGACTGATCACCCATTAAACAGTCAGCCAAAGTGAAACCATTCAGCATGGAGAAACTCAAGCGCCCAAGTGAAGAAACACAGACTTTAAATTCGCTTGTCAGTTTTACTTTAATTACTAAGCAGGAGTTTGGTTGGATTTAGGATCTAACCAATCAGCAATTAGGCACTCAAGTCCCCATTCTGTAATTAAAATATGACTGATCTCAAACATGAAACTCACAAACCACAACTTCATCAGAAGAAAAAAATGTAAATTACATACAAATTTGTGTGTTTCTCTTTGAAATCAGCTCTCCTTTTGACACGCACAACTTGCTGCAGGGATCAACTAGTCCCCTGTGCTGTAAAGTGGGTGTCTACATGTGCCAGTTCAGTGGCTTCCCAGGCTGTTTTGTTCACTTTTCATCCCATCACGTTGTCTTAAAATCTGTGAAACTAGAATTTATGTGTGACCCAAACAAACTCTCACGTCGTTGACTCAGCTGCAATTTCACAAACACATGTTCGTTTCTTATGCAGCTGTGCCTCTTAAACTCAGAGGAAGGCAACTTTACTTCAGACCCAAAGGAAACATATCAGCCACAGTCTGGTATCCAACTTGACTTTTACCAACCTAATGGGATTAAAAATAAATACATTTTCTTTTCAATTGTAGTTTAGTTGATCAGTTTTCAAAATCATTTGTGAGGCTGCACACTAAAGGAGTTTACTACGTTTATTTTATGTTACGTTATTGGCTACCAAACAGAAGCCAGTAATGTGCTCTGACTTGTAGAGACACCAAGAGACACACAAGAAAGGTTAATAGCATTGGAATCAAGTACTGCAGGAAGCTGGATTAGCGCCATTGAATTTCATGGTGGATCCTTTGGTCAGGAGCAGAGCTCAGGATTCAACCTTAGAGGAGGAATATCTGACCTCCTCCTGACTTCCTTCGTGAAAACAACCCATTTTACACGTCTCATTCCTGAGCTTTGCTGGGTGACTCAACCCTTCAAATATCCAGAGAATTTAGAAAAAGTAAAAAATAATAACAAGGGACAGTGTTCCAGTGGCTCCATCTAAACCACAATGACATGTTGGACTTTTCCCTCTAGAGCACAAGCACAGACAGTGCAGGATGGTGAGTTAAAGAAGCTAACAGTGCATGGATAAATGGTGTAACTGGGTAACACAGAGCAATTAACTCCTGAGCCCTTTTTTTTTTTTTTTTTTTTTTTACAAATAACACTTGTCTTACTTCCCCTTTCTTTGATCCAGCTGATTTGGGGCATCAAATGTGGCCACAATCTTTATCAGCCAGTCATCTTTTATGGTCAAACTTGATCTGTTTTCCTCTTTTATGCAGTCGGCTGCCGTGACTCTCCTCCACCACATTCATCTCCATCCCTCATATTGAGTGCCTGGTTGAGCTCATCAGAGTCCATTCCTCATCACATCCACAGAATAAGTATCTCAGCTTCCCACCAACAGAACAGTGTCTAGACTCCAGGCGGTTTCTTTTACTATGAAGTGGTTCACGCTCACCCCTTTCTCAAATGTGATGACATCATGACGAGGTCCAGTCGCCGAAGACTCACTTTTCTTCTCTGGCACACGGCAATAAAGATTTTGTTGACTGAAATGTTTCGTTGAAGTGTTTGGTTAGTGCTCAATTTGTCATTCCTCTTTTTTGATATCACTCACAAATCTTGCTTTCCTCTCACTACCCTCTGTTCTGCTCACAGCTATCTCAGTCTTCAAAAAGCTTCATTTTAAATCTAGGCTTAAAGTGGTTCTCTGAGCATATATTTCATCCTGGTCTGGTTTAATGTCTTAGTTCAGAGGGTTAATGTTCCACCATTTGCTAATCAGCATTAGATATAATAAATAGGCATCTATGCAGCAATATTTAGTACAAAGTTGCTATGGCACAAAGGTCCTGGAAAAAATAAAAGATAAAACAAACAGTACCTATGAATAGTGTGTACATGAAGTATAAAAATGGGATGAATAATAATTAATCTGCATTGCATCAATGTTACCAGGATCATTGCACAGGTCCAAGTATTTAAACAGAGTTCAGCTCTTTAAAGGCATTTGTGTGAAAACAGAAATCTGGAATGAGCTTCAGTGTCGCCCAGAGGCCAGCAGAGTATAGAGGTGGTCTCCTGTGTGTGGTTTGTCAAAGGCATTTGGATCTCTACTATTTCAATCAATCAATCAATACAACTTTATTGTCCCTGCAGGGAAATTTGTCATGGACAGTCATGTGCTGCAAGTAACTGCATTACTACATCCTCTTGATTTTGCAGAGCTCTCTTCTCAGCCACAATGCAACCATGTTGTCGCCGTGGCACTGTGTCTTCAGCAGAGCAGTGATAGAGAGACATCAGCAGCTTTAATCCATGAATTTAATTTGAAGAAGTATGGTCTTTAACAAAAGTCCCACTGATGAGTGAAAATAACAGTTGGTGGAGAAGAGTGATAGTCCAGCTGGCTGGTAGTTATTTCTATCTATCTATCACATCCTATTACCTTCCAAAAATATTATGTAACTGCAGGCTTTATTTTTAAAAAAAAGAGAGAAAGCTTTTCTGTGTGAATGAGGATTTCCAGTGTATTTAGCTGTGTGTCTTTTTCAACTGAGAGTAGACTTAAGGGCCTTATGAAATGAAAACAAGCTTTTGTGTGTCCTCACTCTGCCCCTCCAGTGATTTCCCTTCATTTTCTTCGCTTAATTTCCTCTGCAATTACACAAAGTCTAAAGGGCGACATCACTACAGGAAAGAGATGAATGAGGGTCACATAGTAGGTTTATAAAAGAGCTATTCAGTTGTGGCTGTTAGCACCCTTCAAGCCAAGTCAACTCCTGCTGCATATCTCTGCTTTTAATATTGGATTAGGAAATCTCCTGGATGAGAGATGTGAGGATCTGGGAACTAGTTCTGAGGTCACATGGCCTGGAAAACAGCTGCATTAAATACTGAAACTAATTCTCCATTCGTGAGAATTAATTCTTCATGTTTGTGTTGGTTCTCATGAGCTCATTTAGGGATGCATGCACACAACTCACGAAGTCCCCAAGTGTTTTTTATTGTATAGATGTACACAGTATGAAAAAGGTGTGCTATTTTAGTTTCATAAATCTGCAAGGCTTTAATCTGTTTAGTGATGTCTTGTAATGAGTGCATGTGAAACTCGCAATGTTTCAAACTGATCATTGCAACAATGCTGCAACTTCTAAAAATCCCGTAACCTCAACACAACAGCGTTGGAAAATCCAGTTTCAGTGCAGCTCTCTTCTGTTTCCATTCTCTGTCTTTGTCTTGCATGCTCTCTGCAGCAAATATTTGTCCACTTGGCCCCCACTATACTTCCTTCACTCTTCCTCCCCCCGCCACTTCTCTTGCTTACCGTCCTCCCATCCCATCTCTCTCTCCTCTCCTCTTCTCCTCCTCTCTTATCCCTCCTCTTCTACCTCTTTTTCTCATCACCGTCCTCCGTTCAGTCTCCCACATCCTCTTGGAATCTTCTCTTGGTCTCATGCTCATGACTCATCGTCCCACATGGAAACATTTTCTCTGTGAATGTGAGCAAACTTTTACTGCTGTTAATGAAAGTTTAAACAACCCATCCCCAAAAATAGGAGCAAAAGGAAAATGTGAGAACGGGGAAATCGGATTTTTCTCTTCTTATCCAAATTTTACTACTTTTTGATCAAAGCCTTATAAACCTATCCATGACGCCTTTCAGTTTCTGGTGACAGCAAACACATTGTGTCAAGTCAGAGAAGTGTGGTCATTATTTGTCGGTAAAGACTGCCCCCTACTGGCTCATTGCTTCTCTTATGCCACCGCTTCCATCCAGATAAAACATCCCAGCTCTCATGACTCTGCTGAACAGCTTACCTTCACCTGCCAGAAGTGTTGAGCTGTGCCATCTGAACATGTAGCCAACCAGCATTTCCACGCTCAAACTCCACAAACTCTGTTTAAAAAAATATCCTGTTAGTTCCAAGATAACAAATGGATATGTCAAACACATCTATTATGTTTTCTTACTTCACAAGCAACAAGTGAACAGAAAAGTGTGGAGCAAAATACACTCTTAATATCAAAATACATTATAGTTTTTTGTTTTGTCTGTTTTTTTCCCCCCATTATTTGATTTGTTGCATTTTTGGCAACAAAGGCTAGGTTTTAAGAATAAGTCACACAAGCTGTTTTCATCTGCAAAAACACTACAATTTAGCCAATGCAAAAAGCCAAATGTTTTCTGGGTTAGGGTTAGTCGAGACATTGTTTTCCAACACAGTATATCAGATCACACCCATAGGTCACACTGTCTGATATGTCATTGTAAATATTTGGGCTGGTTGTCAAAATGTCCTTATTCATACACCTTCATCTGCTTTTGTATCCATGAGAGTGTGAGTGATGTATTTTCAAATGACAGAATTCCAGTCAGACTGTGTGTAAATGTTAAAGAGTACTTACCCATAGGACTTTTATTTAGTTTTTATTAATGTATTCTGTTTACTTGACCTGATAGTAGTTCCTATACAATGCATCATGTTGTGGTATCTACTGCAACAGGAATTCAAGATTCATAAAAAAAAGAAAGTCTACAGAAAAAACAGAAACAGTGAGTGCATATTTGTAGAGCCAAATTTAGGTTTTCATCTGCTTGTCCCCTTGTCTTGTGATGCTTCCAAGCCTTAGGCTTGGAACCATTTGACTAAACTATGGGGGAAAGTTGTTCAAACACACTGCACTGCAATGTCAATCAAAACTCTGCTTACATGTGAATGCATCATAATTAATTATTGCCCCCTTTCCACAAATTAAAATAGTTCCCAGGTGTCTCAAAACAGCCCTGTTCAGAACAGCTGGTTTCAGTGCCTGTCTCTTTAAATGTAAATGAACCACTGCTTGCCCCGCCCCTTCTACTGGTCCCAGGTAGGGGTGGTATTATGCAAATTCGAATCCTAGTTACATCACTGGAAGACAAGTGAGGGAACAGCTCGTAAAACCACATGGATTTCAACCTATGGAGTCTGCACATTACAGATTTGTTTTTGTCAATTCTCACATTTTGGGGGCAGGAAGGCAAAACAAACACCCAAATATATGTTAATGAGCCTTCAAGAAGTGATATTTCCATAATATGTCCCCTTTAACAGTCTAACAATGTCACTGTAAAGCCTCTGTAACATCATGTCACTGGCATGTTCTGTGATGAGTTAGAGCACACCGTTGACCCCTGGAAAAAATGACCTCATCGCCAAGAGCCTCCGGCCGTTAAGTGAACATCTGGGCAAAAGAAAGTCACTCAGTTAAAATCCCATGAGTTTTTCGTTTTCTGTTTTTTCACCATAACACACACAAAAAGAAACATAAGTATGAAAGATGTCCAAGCTGTTCCAATAATCCTTCCTCCTCTGCCTAGTTTCTCTTGTGCTCATGTTTTCTACAATGTGCTCTCTGTCTTGCGGCTCAATGTAAACAAAAATAAGAGCATTGCACAAATGATAAAAACAGTGATCTCAGCCACTTCAAGGGAAACAGGTTGGACTGGAAACATGTGAGTGAAGACCTCTGAAACACACCATTTGTATGTGAATGATGAAAAACCCAACAAAGGAAAAAAACATTCTAAGTGCTGACAACCTATTTCTGTAACAACAGCTGTAATTTATTGCACCACTTCGCTCACAGTCTGCTATTGGTATTTCATGCTGCAAACAGCAGTGACCAATGAGTTCTGTTGACACTGTTCATGTTACTGTTTTTAGAGTTGAACCCTGCATCAGGTCATGACCCTCAACCTTTGCTGAAGCAAGTACTGCTGCTTGTCTCTGTTGGGCACTTCACAAAGGCCAGTCAAACAGAAAAGATCACCATTAAGAGAAACAGTCTGGATTCTAACTGGTCTTTTTCACTGAACCAACACGAGACTGTTAAACTCTGCTGCAGTAAAAAAAAAAGAAAAAAAAAAATCCAGGAAGCCTGTTCTGGAAGCACAGTATGACCTTATGTCCTCACTTAAAAGTGTTCTCCCAGCTGCTTCTCAACAATGTCTTGACATTTTTTATGTATTATATGAATCTTTAAACTGTGTTAGTTATCTACACGGATCAAGTTACCCTGCATTAATGCACTGAAAGGGTTTTACAGAGCATCAAAGCTGGACTGTGAAGACTGATAGTATCCACATGCAGGACTAAACCTATAGTTCTCACTCATTAAGTCAAAGATGTTTAGAAAGCCTTGGTGCACAGGGCCTCTATTCTGTGCAGGAAACCTGCAAATGTACACACAAATATTTATAGAAGCTTTGAATTCACAGCACACAACACTGTGAAATGTGTTTCTCCACAGCACTTTGTCATTTGGTTCTCAGACTCAGTCAGCCATGCACACACGCACACTAACACACACACACACACACACTGAGGATAGAATTATACTGCAAGGGAATAGCCATCAAAAACAGCTGGGGTTCAGTTAGGTACATGTTTATCATGCACACTGACACCGAAAGTGTTTAAACCTTTAGAGCAACCATTTCAAATTCATTAACAGTGACATTAAATGGTACAAAGCTGTCCGAGACTAACAAGGTAAAACATCTGAAAACTTGAGTTACTCACCCACACTGACATACTTGAGCTCAGGTTGCAGTCAGACAACAGAGGAAACCTTAGAGACACTGAGGTGAGTTCACAGAGAACTCATAATGAATTGTAATCCAAACAATTTTATTGACAAACACTGTTAAGACAAGGTAAGACAGTGCATTTGTAAAAATGAGACATTTTTTCTGTTATTCTTTAATCATTGTGTTTTAGTGTTGACTACTGTAATGGTCTTCTGACTGCACTCCCCCAAAAAAGTAACAAACAGCTGCAGCTCATTCAGAACGCTGCAGCTCGAAAGAGATCAGATCACATCACCCCGGTTCTTAAGACCTTACATTGGCTCCCAGTCAGCTACAGAATAGATTTTAAAGTTCTGCTACTGGTCTACAAATCACTGAATGGTCTAGGTCCAGAATACATGAATGGAATGTTAGTAGAGTATAAACCCAGTAGAGCTCTGAGATCTACTGACTCAGGTCAGATAGTGGAGCACAGAGTTCAAACCAGACATGGTGAAGCAGCATTTAGCTGTTATGCTGCACACAACTGGAACAAACTACCAGCAGAACTGAAATCAGCCCCAACTGTCAGCACTTTTAAATCCAGGTTAAAAACATTTCTCTTTTCATGTGCTTATAGGCCTAGCTGAGTTATTTTTAAGAACTTTAAACTTCATCTATTTTCTTTTCTTTTACTTTTTAATTCTTCTTTGCCCCTGCTTTTAACTCTGCTTTTTTATGCTGTTCTTAAAAAAGAAGAAGAAGAAAGAATTTTGTCTTTCTGTAAAGCACATTGAGTTGCCTTGGTATAAAATATGCTATATAAATAAAGATGCCTTGCCTTTAATCTAACCATAGCCCATATACAGTTATACACAAATTCAAGTGTTTTTTTTAATTATTTTTTAATCTCTTACTTCTTAATTTCAATTAATCTATTCTTAATAGAGTCCATTAATAGATGGAGAACTGATGATTCACTGTGATATTAAATATCTTGCCCATCGACACCAGCACTCGAAGGGGAGAAGAGCGCTCTAGGAGCCAGATGACCCACACTGATGATGAAAACATACGGTTGGCCCGTACGGGGATCGAACCCGCGACCTTGGCGTTATTAGCACCACGCTCTAACCAACTGAGCTAACCGGCCACGCTTCGATGGTGACATATGCCGAAAGTCCAGGTCAACCACCCGTGATGATGATTCAGCTGAGCATCTGCACCTATTTTCGATTCTGTCAGTGCCTCAACTCGTTCTCCTACCGTGTCATCTGATATTGAGCTTTCTGAACCAGTTGGCAAACACATTGTGTAGTCTACGTAGCTGTGTTTTTGCACTGCTACGTTCAGAGCTCAGCGTTTTGTGTGCGCAGCAGAGACGCGAACCTGTGCCAACATGTTCAAATTTAGTCCTGCTGCGACACTTTCGAGGTCAGCAGCAGCAACACAGAGCAGGCTCAGGATCAGTTACCTCCTCACACTTGTGCTGCTGACTGACTCTGGCATGCTGAGCTGTCACTGCTGCTTCAACACATGCCTGGACATGGGCTCGAGTCAACACGTGTTTGTATACAGCTGATGATACACAAACACACGCGGAGACATTTCCATTTATAGCAAAGAGCAAATAAAAACATTAATTCAGGATCAAGACTGGGGGAAAAAGAAGCCACATGAACAATGAGTCAATCTGTTTTTAACAGTGAAACAAAGCAATGCAGAGGAGGATGCAGCCTTATTAGGCTAACATGAATTTAAAGGGATAGTTCAACATTTTGGCAAATTGGCCCATATAGTCATAGCAGTAGGTTCCTTACCTTTTTTTTTGTCGATACGAGCTAATTTTAGAACGGTGGAGCAGAGCTGCGAGATGCTCAGAGCTACGCCACGGAGGCTAATGGGATTTACCTCTAAAACGTCTACGTCCTGTAACGTTCCATTATTATCCCATAGCGTGGTGAATGTGAAGGTCACAACTTGTCCACCGGAGCGTTTTGGATTTTTTGGATTGTGTATTTGATGAGGAAATCCAAGAAATCCCATTAGCCTCTATAGCTTAGCTCTGAGCAGCTCGCGGCTCGGCCGTTCTAAAAAAAATAGCTCGCACTGACAAATAAAGGTAAGGAACCTACTGCTATATAGGGATTATGGCAATGGGCCAATTTGCTAAAATGTTGAACTATCCCTTTAACATTTAGTTTTCGTTTTTTCTTTCACAAGACAAGAAAAAGGAAAACTAAATACTACATTCAGACATAGTGAACTTCCACAATATATCTCTTTAACATGCCCAACAAGGCAGATGTAAATGTAAAGAGGCTTGATGTTAAGTCTGGCATATTCCATGTTTGCAGTGGACTCTTAATGTGCCATGGTGAAAGGAAAACGCACCATGTCATGTGGTAAATGAGTTTCAGGCCACAACAAACACACAGAGAATGGCCCTGATGTAAATGATTTCACACTAATTCACGTCAAATGTGTGCCACTTCCTTTCCATGTCAAGCCACAGTGAAGATCAAATAACTTAAAACTGAATAAGTCGTGTATGTTTCAAATTCACATAAGGGTTGCAGAAGGGACTAACAGAAGACAAAAAGAAAAAAAAAATAACCAGAAGACTTTTATTTTGTAGGGTTAATGAGTTTCAACACCATGATTAAGATGCAACTCATTTAACTTACCATAAGAACCCGTGTCATTTTGAGCTATAAAAAATGAAACCGTTCAGACTGTCATTATTTGATCTAATATTAAAGGACTCATACAGTATAAAAGGCAGATGTCCATGTGTTTTTTGTTCATAAAGCAGCTCCAGGTTCTATATTAATACTGTGGCAGTATCAGAGCCTCAGTCCACAGAGAAATGCATGCGGCATGTATTCAGAACAGCTGTCAGGGCTTCTGTAACTTTGTGATGTCACAACAATGCACCAAGCCCCACCCATCATTCAAGCATTCAACTTTGGAGGGTTGGGTTTCTCTGGGCACCTCAAATCTGCTCTGGTTTTGTATCATCACATCAGACAACATTCATTCAGATCAACACCTGAAAAAAAAAAACACAGGAAAAGTTGAAAATATGGGACCTTAAGTTACTAAGCTCCCTAACACATTCCCCCCATGTCTCAAATGTGTTAAGTGCCAAGCTACAGGAAAAAAAGGCAAACTTGTTTTCATGAGACAGAAGTGATATTGAAAAGTTCCAGAGCCCAGATGTACTGAAATATTCAACATCCTTGATAGAGCCCAGGCTGATCTGTCAAACAAAATCCATCTCAAACAAAAGTCTTAAAAAATAAGAAATAAAAGAATACTGAATTAGAAACAGCAAAAAATATTTATTCACCAGTCAAAACATAAACTTCAAAGTATGAGGTCTGAGACTGAACTCCACACGGTGATGCATGCATGCTGAGCCTTCTGTCACCTGACATTTGTTTCAAGGCAACCTTTAAGTGCTTAAACAGAGTGGACGTACTGTGCATACTGGATGTGTGTGTTTCTATTGTGTGGGGAGGGGTTTGTTAGGTTAGCAATAAAAACATACTAACTGTGATGTGAAGCATACTTCCTAAGTAATACCTACTCTGAAACCAGATCCAAATGTACACATGAGGTGGGTTTCAAAGAGCACAACAATATAAATACAACATTGTAGTTTGAAATGAGAAGAAAAAAAAAAATCAGGATATGAATTAACAGGGGAAGCTGTATTAGTCAATGAACATAAATAGGCAGGTCTGGGAGAAGAGCTTGCAGCATTCATGCGAGATGACGGGTGTGTTTTTGGTTCATCTTCTATCAGGGAGTGGGACTTTGCAGGAAGTAGGAAGGAGGAAGAGTCTATCCAAAGTTGTATTCTTCCTCAGTACCAAGCAGGCGAAAAAAGAGGGTGCCAGTGGTTGTGGTGGGTTATCAGTTCTCGAGGAAAGCCACGTAGTCAGTGAGTCTAGCCAACTGCTGCTCATTTGGAACCAAAGAGACGGGGGGAGGATCTGTTGAGTGAGAGGAGAGAAACACGGAGGAGGAGAAGTTGAGTCAGACCGGGGATTCCTCATTGTGCCAAGAGCTATCGATCTTCTTACGTCTCTCCGGTTTTAACTCTACAGCCCACGTGTTCTCACTCAGCAGGGCAGAGGTTTCAAGTTCATCTTGACATCGGATCACTGTTTAACAACACCACCTACACAGTCTAGATGTGACCGGGAGACGTAAACCTGGAGATCATTACAACATTTAATATCGATCCTAACTAGGGTGATTTCCTGTGTGAGATCAACTCTACAACCAAAATCACCAACAGCAAGTTCCAGTGGTGGTGTGGAGAGGAGGGGGGGGAAAAAAAACCCAGACATGTGGGGATTAATGGTGAGTGGGTTAGCGTTTTCAGGGCTGGACATGTGCAGAGCAGATGCTTCAGCGCTAAGATCTGATGATTACAGAGGGGAGGACAGACCACAGCCTCCTCCTCGTCTGCGTAAATCAATAGGTTTCTCCTACGATCAATCCGTGACCCTGTCTCTTGAGGACACGTGGTGACGTGACAGAATAGAGGGAAGACAGGTGAAGAAAGGGAAGGGGACGGAGCGCGG
Source organism: Trachurus japonicus (assembly GCF_045865225.1). Lineage (NCBI taxonomy): Eukaryota > Metazoa > Chordata > Actinopteri > Carangiformes > Carangidae > Trachurus > Trachurus japonicus. Next base: position 2,543,471 of record NC_140927.1, read on the forward strand.
AGGTCTAGAAGTAGGGACATTACACTGGGGGGATTTAAACAAATCAAAAACTGAAGAAATTCCAGGAAAAGAAAAATGTCATCAATCTTTCTAGGGGATCAAAATGACTCCTAAATGCATTTTATGGTTGTCTAATAAAATCTAGGAGGAAGAGTAGCAGGAAAGTGATGCAAGATTACTCAAACAACTCCAAACAGTGGGCTGTGGTCATGCATGATTTAGAAGAACAATACCGCCACCTACCTGGCTTTTTGGGCATCACCATTCTGGTGGCAGGGTCGGCCTGCCAGCCTTGGCTCACCACACCTTTGAACAGTAACAGAGGAGAAAATACCCTCATCAGCAAAAATATGAAGTGTTACGAAATGGAAATTAACTCCCAAACATCCCCGTAGAAATGCTGTTTTTTTTACTAGGCTACCAAAAACACATAAATCATTATCTTCTGAATCATGATGATAAAAAAATTGTGTGCGCAGGCAGTACAAATCTTACCCTTTACTGCCTCCTCCACAGTGTAGCCCACAAAGGCAGCGAAGTCCTCTGCTGTGATGGAGGTGTAGGCCTGGGCCACCAGACTGTACGCCCTTTGCCGCGTGCTCTCTGTGAAGGATCCACGGAGACGTTAGCATCAAGACGGATACATGTGGAGCACATACATCCTCAAACTGAGCTCTGGCTCTGTTTAAAAAGTGTATAAAGTACATGGCCAACTTCCTGTGAGCTTACACACACACACACGCACAGGAAAAGTGGTTATGTTTGAACATGGCATTTGAGAGATTTGCTTTTTGTAAACAAAGCAGCTAATTGGCAACAGCACTGCACACAGCTATTTATTAAGACTGACAGGTGTTTGAAGTAGGGATGCACCGAATATTCGGCCGAATATTGCAAAAAAAAGCAACATTCGGCCTTCGGTGGAATGAGCGCAAAGCAAGGCCGAATATTAAAAAAAAAAAAAAAAAAAGTCTGATAAATACGCGATCGCGCGACGATCGAAACGGCAGCTTAAACCCCAGCTTTATTAGTAAGTGACTCCTACTGCTGGAAAAACAACAGCAACAAGAGCAGTGGGGGGAAAGCTGCACAGTGACCGCGCGCGCCGTTGCACGTCGCTCCAAGAGCCCGGTGCGTCCTGTCTGCAGCGGAGACACGGCCACTGAGGGGACCGTTCCTTAGGAACGCGCCTTTTAATGAATCGTTTAAAAACCAAACACCCTGAACAGCATGCTGAGTACGAGAGGGAGAGACGGCTGCAGCAGTTAAAACGAAAGTTCCTCGTCCCAGCATGTCGCCCACTCCGTCCGTGGCCGACGTTTTTTAAAACAGTGTTTCCCAACCTTGGGGTCGGGACCCCACGTGGGGCCACCTGAAATTCAAATGAGGTCGCCTGAAATGTCTAGTAGCCTAATTGATGAATTAAAAAAAATCTGACCAAGAAAGGTTAGGAACCACTGTTTTAAAAGACACTTGGGTTTTTTTGGAATGTACTTGCATAGATCTTTCAGCACTCACAATGGGCCGATATAGGCTAAATGAAAAACTTTATATAACTTGTTGTGCTTTTTTGATGAGCAACTGGAATATTCAACAACTGTCAGAATATTATTCAACTTTAACCATTCGGTATTCGTTTGAAAATGTCAAGTAAATGTTTAAAAAAATATTCCCACTTGTATTTAAAAACTTTATAACCACTTTCTTTTTTGGGGGGCTTTTCATGCATTTTATTGATAGTATAGTTGAGATAGACAGGAAACAGGGAGACAGAGAGAGGGGGAATGACATGCAGGAAAGAGTGCCCGATGCGGGATTCGAACCGGGAATGCCTGCATTGAGGACTGTAGCCTCTACATGGGGCGCCTGCTTAACCTCTTGCGCCACTCGACGCCCCTAGCAGTAGGTTCGTTACCTTTAATTGTCAGTGCAAGGTATTTTTAGAACGGCGGAGCAGAGCCGCGAGCTGCTCAGAGCTACGCTACAGAGGCTAATGGGATTTATTGGTTTCCCTCATCAAACTCATCAAATACATAATCCAACAACTCCTAAACACTCTGGTGGACAAGTTGTGACCTGCACATTCACCACGCTATGAGATAATAACAGAACGTTACGAGATGGAGTTGTTTTAGAGGTAAATACAGAGACTGCTTGATGAAAAACTGCCCCCGATGGGACCGCGCATCAGCAGTTTTGTATGAATGAAAAAACAACTCTGTCTTGTAACATTCTGTTATTATCTCATAGCGTGGTGAATGTGCAGGTCACAACTTGTCCACCAGAGTGTTTAGGAGTTGTTGGATTGTGTATTTGATGAGTTTAATGAGGGAAACCAAGAAATCCCATTAGCCTCTGTAGTGAAGCTCTGAGCAGCTCGCGGCTCTGCTGCGCCGTTCTAAAAATAGCTTGCACCGACAATTAAAGGAACAAACCTACTCCTGAAAGAAAAGAAAAGAAGAGCGCCGCACACTCAGATCCAGTTGCAAGAGATTTATTGACAACGTTTCAGCCAGACAAGGCCTTTGTCAAGTCACCTACACGGACCACAACAGGGATTGTGGCAATGGGCCAATTTGCCAAAATGTTGAACTATCCCTTTAAGGTTTGGTTGTGTCGAGTCTGTGGGATTGAGCTCATGTTTATGTTAATGTTCAAACTGAGCTGCTCTTCCTGAGCCCATGTATGAATTCCGTCACGCACAGCTGCAACTCTCACCAGAGCTGGTCTGTAATCAAAAGTAAAAACTTGTTGAAACAAAAGTTCTCCTGTCTTGATTACTTGTAACATCTGAGTTTGCTTTAAATTAAATGGTGCATTTGTTGTCAGGGAGACCTTGAATTGATTGTGCGCTCAAAGAAAACAATAAAATTAAACTTTTCCACCGCTTTTCCAAATGTCATTTAGGATGGATCACGGGCACAGTGTGCAGTGCTTGAGCTCTACAAGTCACTTCAGTCTTTATCAGCAGAGCACTGGCTTTGCCTCCCCCCCGACTATCTCAGCTGCTCTATTTTTCCAACCTGACTTGACATGGTGCTGTCGCTGGTGGAGATAATGGCATGAGTGACGGGGCCTCACACAACAACAGGGGACAACACACACACACACAGCAGCCATGTATTTGCTGCTGTGTTTTATAGCTTAGCAACGGTTTATGTGTATCAACAGTCAGCTCCCGGTCTGATGCAGCAGTAACAATAACAAGTGGGTTGGATGAGAAGAGACAGCTGTGAGGGGACGGCTGGAGATTTGTCAGGAGCACTTTCCCATTCTTCTGTCCAAGGGGCTTCCTGTTCTCACTGTTATTGAACTTATCTAAAACTATGTAGAAATGCTAGAAAAACAGCCACTTAGAATACTTGATTTGTGTTTGAACTAATTCAAGTCTTACTCTGTTTTCAGTCAGTTATATTTTAAGAGTAACTTCAGCCCTTCTTTAGTCAATATAATGATTAAAGCAGGGTTTAATGCTGCGGTTAAAGACAGATGTGGATGAAACACAATTGTTTTATCATTGTGTGGTCTTGCTGCTGATAAATGACTAAAAGTGATTGTGTTTTTCCTCTGTAATCAGCATGTGCTAAAAGTTAACAATGGATCAGAATTCATAAAACTGCTACTCGTGTTGGACCAACTGTTTTGCACCTGACTGGCTTAGGAAAGCATTGAGGCCTCTGAGCAAATGCTTACCACAAAGAGCCAAGCAGGTCACTGTGAGGGGGGTTTTTTGAAACCCAGTCCCCTGACAGTCATGTATTTTTACCATGGCCCCTTGACCGTTAGGAGATGACTCCTGTGGCAACTGGACCAGCCTTTCTTTAGTATGCCCTTCTGGCTCTGTGAAGATGGGTTAGAGTTGCTGAGCAAGATGTACATGGTTGGGTGGATGGGAGTTTTATGGAGGAGAAACAGGACCTGGTCTCGACTTGCCTGACAGTCCAGTCTATTCCAGGGCCGCTATCATTTCTCAGCCTCTCACCTCTTAAAAATAGCCCCCTCTTTTCACCGGCAAAGGCAAAGCACAGGACATGGCAAGGGCTTTTATTTTTAAATACAGTCTATTGCCAAGTAAGAGCACCAACAGACTGGGAAACATTTTGATAGAAGCACTCCAAGGACAATCTCTATGACAAAAATAATACTGGTCATTCTTTTTTTGTGCCCCTCATTTAAATGTCAAGTTAAGTCATGTTTGTGTGGATACTAATAAAGAAAATAGATTGTTAACTTCATGCAGTTTTATTCCATGTTCAATTAGACAGACAGATTTGGAAATTACAGGTAGATGACTACTCAACACAAAATGAGAAAACTACTACAACAACAACTTAAATACGCTATCTACGAGGAAAACTATGTGTGAGCCATTTTCAGACTTTCTATATTTACATTATCTACCCTATTTTTCCATGACTGGTTTAGAAGTACAAAAGTATAAAAGGAATTTAAGAAAAGGTACGAACACGACACTTGAATATTGCACTGACAATAAGGGCAAGCCATTTAGCCCACATCCACTGTAGCCTTATCTTTGGTTCTACATCAAATGCAGTCCCTGCCATAAAGAAAATTCCTCCAAAGCACAAATTACTGTATTTCCTTCAAGTCCATAAACACTTTCTCTTTCAATGTGCATTATTCCTCCTCTTCTTCTTCCTCCTCCTCCTCCTCCTCTTCTTCTTCTGCATCTTCAAATTCATCATCCTCACACACCCCAAAGTCCATCTTTGCTAGGACTGCTTCAACATGCTCTGTTGACAAAGTGAAGTGGTCCATCTTTTCAAAGCCTGGCTCTGGCCTCTCCTCTCCCAAGGAGCCTTTAGCAGCATCTTTGGTCTGGTTGATGAGGCCCTTGGAGGCCACCAGAAATTCAGCAGCACCGCTCTGCTCCAGAGCTCTCACAGCTGAATCTGTAAGCTCTGTACTGGACTGCAGCCGCTCGCCGTAACGCTGAGCCAACGCTCGCAGAGCTGCCACCTTCTCGTCTTGCTCTTTGCCGATCTGCTCCAGCAGAACGGTCTTGCGATCCTCAAGGACGGCGTACAGCAGGTCAAAGCGTTCGGCTAGCCCCTGTTTAGCGCGCTGAGCGTTCTCCTGCACGGCACGGCAGGCGTCTTCCATCTGGTTCAGCAGAGCCTGGAGGCGCCCGTTGCTGGCCACCAGGGTATCGATGGCATTACTCAGCTCACCCTTCTGGGTCTCGTAAACGCTTCCTAAAGGTGACACCTCACAGTCCTTATGTTGACCAAATACTTTGCACAGGGAGCAGGTTGGTGTTTGGCAGGTCAGGCAATAGATGTTGATTTTCTCATCTTCATGGTCTTGGCACATAGGTTCTTTGGATTCTTTCGGCTTCAGAGTAGTTTCTGTATTTCCGCTGCCACTGCCTTCTTGCTGCTGCTTATAGATGTCGATAATATTTTCTACCAATAGGTTTCGCTGAAGTCCATGCACGCCATGGCGATCAAGCACGACCTCAAACCGACATGTAGGACATCGAAAGACACCACCAGAAAAGCGGTATGGGTTGCGGGAGTCATAGAGGTCGCTAGCACAACTACGGCACAAGTTGTGTTGGCAGGGCAAGATGACCACAGGCTTGGTGAACATGTCCAGGCAGATGGGGCAGCTCAGCTGCTTCTCAAGGCTGTCCATGGGGCTGGGAGGTCGAACCATAGTTCCTGTCCTCTGGACGTCCATTGTGGGAAAGTGCCTACAGCTATACCAATAGGTTTCCTAATGTCCCAAAAGAGAAACTAATCCTTCACCTCTCTCTGTTGGTTTCGGAAAGTTACCAAAATAGAGGGCAGACACGAGCAGCTTGTCTTGTGTGAGTTGTTAGTTATGAAATGCTGATATTTGTTCTGGTTGAGACCTAGCAGCTCTGTCTTTTATACCGGCCCCTCACAGCTGGTGACACCCAATCCTTTAGACCAACCAGAGCAACATTCCTGCCTGCTTACTGGCCTGGGATCTTTTCACAGAACTAACCCCCCACCCCCCCACCCAGTGCAGCATGTGTCACATGCCCAGTGGCCACTGTGTCCCTCCTGACAGGGACAGAGGTGGTGGAGCAAGCAGAGACAAACAGGGTCCATGTGAGCGGCTCAGTGCCCCCACCTGACGACAGAGCCCGATCTCACTGGTAAACAAGTCAGTGTCAACATCTTGTTGTTGTTGTTATCATTTTATGTCTTTTGATGTGTTGTCATTCAGTTAGTGTGACATTTATTCAACCTGTCTAACTTACTAAAGTAAACAAGCAATGTGTTTAAAGTTCAGTCAACCAATGATATTAATTGGATTTGACTGCATCCTTCAAGAGACCCTGAGGAGTTTGCTTTTGGTTATGAAAGTGTCTCATATTTGTGGATGAATTTACATTACCCAAACTTGTTAACGGGTCAATTTTCGATAAATATATCGTTTTGTCTTTATAGTTATTTTGATATTATTATTTAGTGGTCAACTCGCCCAGCATTTCCTTGTTTCCTGGTTTCCCGGACGCTGCCCGGCTGCTCATGGGAATAACGCAGCCGGATCGCTAGTTGGCATCGTTTATGGTCGGAAGTACGACGGTATCTGATCGTCTTCAAACTTCTGACTTTCGTTCTCGATCAATGAAAACATTTTTGGCAAATGTTTTCGCTTTTGTCCGTCTTGCGCTGGTCCAAGAATTTGACCGTATTGTATTGTTCTAATTTTAGAGATGAATTTATGGCAAGTAAGCTATAGAGACTCTCCAGCTGAAGATTATACAAAAATTGCAAAATGTTGATAGGAAGATGATGGTCTTAGTCCAAGTCACTAATACTAATGCTCATTACTAACACTGATAGTAATACTGACTATAAATTAGATGAATTTCGATTTAAAAACTATTCATTCTCTCAAACCCAAACAATTATCGCCCAAGTGTCTTCTGGCGTTACTGTACGTCAGCACCCACAGCAGATCAACACACAGTTCCATAAACAAGAGGGACAAGCTATTCTTGCACTCTTGCACAAGAGAACTATCACATGGTGCAAATGTCTAAATATTTGGGAGGATGAGGGCAATAATACCAAACACTGCTGTTAGTTTCTCAAGGTGATTCTTTAAAGTTGAGGGGAGGATGTGTGATCACAAGACACAGCAATAAAATCTGGATGCTTTGATAAATCATTGTAAATAAGTGAGCATGTGAAGCCATAACTCATTCGTTGCACTGTGTGTTACAGTGTTGCAGCCACCTGTAGCACCCTTCAAGAAACAGATGTCATAATGCCAAGGAGTGAAAAAAATAAATAAGGGTGAAATTTTCTCATAATATATTTCCCCTCAGCTGAGTTGCATAACAGCCAGAACTAAGTTCTCACTCATGCCCCCTGCTGATTGTAGTGAAGCAGAGGATATGTAAATATTTAATTTACTTTAATATCACTTCAGGGACTTTTACTACAGTGTCTCGACTGCCAAATGCGAGGCATATAAATATTTGGAAATGTTTGCGATCGAAAAAATTTTATGACCTGTGAATAAGATGCGAGCTAAAGTTCAGACATGATTTCTGTTGTTACCTCGAAGGGCCTCCATGACTGGAAGGATATTCTCCGTCCACTGGTAAGCTGTGATGGCTGCGTAGATCCCAGGGAATTCTCGCTGCCAAATGCGCTGGCCAACGGCCCAAATAGCTGTTAATTCAGGGTTTGCCTGTATACAACAAGTTGAGAAGCATTTCAAAATCTTTCAGTATGCTACATTTGACATTCCAGTATAAACAACGGTCACACCCAAGTGGACACTGAGTCAGAACAGTTGAATTCTTTTAACTGCCCTTTATTATTACTGTAGTACTTACCGATTTTATTGCTTGGGGAATCCTCTTCCATAGATACCTGGCATTATTCCTGTTTGATGCACATTAATACAAGACAATCAATGTACAATATAAAGTTGCAGTGGTCAGACAGAGACAGACCCAAACCTGCACACTTTGTTACACATACATTATGAAACCAATGTATAATTTGTAAGACTAAACCATCTCAATCAAGTTCCTACAGACACCTACTCAAGATATTACTTGTTCTTGCAACTTCTAGAGGCAATACCATTTATGGAGTTATGCTTTTAAATGCAGCTGGAGTGTGTAGTACAGGCAACAACTAGAATGCTTACAGTGTCATCAGTGATAATGGGAACTACTTATTTCTATTAAGACATTTTACTGATTGATAAAAAATATGCACTACAGCATGTGCTTCAAAGACGTCCCTTGACAGATTTTGCGAGTCGCCACATCCATGGTTAACCAGTGTTTATAAAATAAAATAAATTAAAAAAAACTGCAAATTTATTGGTTGCACATGCACATGAAAAAATTACTTGCACACTCAAATTTTAGGGGCAAGATGAGTAGCCCTGAGCCTGTTGGCCAGATTTTTTCGACTTTATTTATATATTTGCTTCTTTTACATCAACCATATGTAAAACTGTCAGCTACTGAAGAAAAGGCAGACTTGACTTACATGTCATTATGAAGTAAATAGAGCGCCAGCAACTGAGCGTAGACTTGAGGTGTTGCGATGCCCCCTGGAGCCTGATGAGGAAAAATGCAGATGTGATATTAAAGTTTGAACATAATATCAGCAACATATTAAGCTATGTTAACTTGCTTAAATAACAGTCGATATGTTGCCCATAGTGTCTGCTGCTATACAATAGCAAAGTGCCTGCAGAGCGCACCATGTCAGCCATGCAGTTCTGTTATGTTATTATGTTCATTAGCTTATGCTAACGTTATAGCACTGCTTAGTTTCCTTATGTTGTACTGTGTTTCTGACGACCAGCGGTCTGTCCTCGGGTTACCTGACGCCGCACAGTTAACCTGACAACACCTACTAAACCTCCAGACCCTGAGTGATACAATATTACAGTGTTTGCTGTTGTTGTGTTTACCAACACAGCGCAGAGTAGACATCTCGCTGTGCAGCTAGCTGGTTACCCACAGCATGCTAGTGACATTTAGTAACCAGCTCGGCCATTTCCGTTCATTTCTACACAGTCTGTTGTTGACATTGTTCACAAAAGACGGGCTCATTCACAGGCTGTTGTGTAGCCAAGGTTCATTCAGCGGTGCGTCAAAGTGAAATGAGCCTAACGTAAGTGATTAGCTTCTGTGCTATAATGTTAGCATAAATAGGGCATGAGCTAACTGGCTACCAGAAACTACTGACCCTTTACGGACATAAAGCCCGTAAGACAGCATTCAGTGTCGGAACAAATGATATGAATCTCGCAATTCATTTCTTACCTCGAGTTCTTGAGCTTCACACTGCTCTAATAATTTATCAAAATTTTCCTCCATAATCACAGCAGTAGGCATGTTGATGCCTAGCTGTTGCACCGGAATCTCCTTCTTCTGTGGAATTGTGGAGGATGAGCAGCACGTCGGAGACGATGCTGCCCTCAGCTGGAAGAAGGGCGAACTACAGAAGCAACACTGTCATATTCATCACAAATTCTTTCTAGGGTGAAAGAGTACCCGAGGATAGGGAACTTGTATTTTTCCTGTAGGATGAAAATATGGGCCTACTAAGTCTAAAGAATGAAGGAGAGTTACAGCAGATACCTTGCCCCTGCAAGACTTCTGGTCACTGCTAAGAGTCCCACTTTGTTTTCATCATCTGATTAAGACACAACTATTGTTGTTTCACCAACAAACTCGCTGAGGGGGTTGGAGCCATACAGGTTGCATTTCGTGGGGGTTCAAAGGTGTGAGATGGGTTGGCATTCAGAGTGGTGGTGCTGGAGGTGGAGCTGCTATCTGGCTGCACCAAGTTAGGGAGAAGTATCTTATAGGCATATTCTTCTCTTGGTGTTGTGTCATATATGTAGGCTACAGAAAAAGACTATGCTATATAGTGAACAGCAACCTGTCAGGTGCAACAAGGCGAAGTGGAGAGAACCTTTTACAGCATCTTCTTTGACATGTTTGGAGTGGAAAGCTAACTTGACAGGAGCTTACCAGCCTCTTAGCACTCTATGATGGCTATGAGTGCTGATAAAAGCAGTGTTATTACAGTCCAGAAAGACAGAAAATGTATTCTATATTACAATCAGATAATTATTATCTCAATGGTCTTGTCTCGGATGTTGCATATGTATGTAGCGATGTTTGCACCAAAAATAAACAGGCTGCAGTAGGCCTATAGGTTCATTTTATGCTGGGTAGTTCATCTGAGTTGTAAATTAGACTTGTTCATATTACAACAGCCATGGATGGATGGGAGAGCAGCTTTGACAGGGCTAGCCTGTAGCCTTGCCTCGACAACTTCTCAAATGTCATGCTTCCATATTTTTTTGAACCTCTGTCAGTGTTTTTGCTGCACAATCCATCAAAGCAACAGCCATGAACTCTTTCCAAATAGCTAACCTATCAGCCTATGTTTAAAACTGGGGTAAAGAATGTCTCCAACTATAAATAATCGTACCACCAGTAGGCCTACTGTGTTAGAGTGCACAGTTGTGATGCAACCAAAGATAGAATATAACACATCATGGAAAACCCAACAATCAAGCCTCTCACAACTTTCTTCAGGGAGTGCAATTCAATATTATGAGCGATGTGATTCAAGGCTCATTCAAGTGTGAAGAAAAAGTTTAAATAAGTTATTCCTTATTGATTTTTAGTCAGATGTCAGTTGTGAAAGTTTTCTAACTCTTACAACCCAGTTAATGAAGAGAACCTGCAAGTTTAGATTCCTTTTTTGTCATTTCTCCCATGGTATTTAGAGTGTTTTTCTTTACCCTCGTCTGGTTTTAGTAGACTCCACAGCACTGAGATTCGCTAATGATCCTCAACTGTCAACCAGTGCTGGGGATTTCTCTATTTAATCCTTTTTGAGCCATCTTCTTTGATGCTGTTGACTACATGTATTTTTCGACCCTCAAAATGTTTGGCACAACTCTCATGTGTTTCCTCTAGTCTGATGTTTTACACTTTTTTTCTTTTGATGCAGAATACATCTGCATTTTTAGTTCATTTTGCCCGTTGCAGGTGTAAACCTCTCTAAATTTCTTTAATTTGATTAATTTTAATTGCGGTAAATATTGGAGTTTTATTTTGCTCTTTTTAGGTCCTGTAGTTTGGTACAATCTGACTTCAAAAGTCTCCACCAAATGTTACACCAGCTGTTTGAAACTTGGCAATGTTCTTTTAAAATCTGTCTGTTTTATGATGCTTAGATTGAAATGTTTTTGTGATCCATGGTTCCCCCAGGTATAACAACCAAAATATATTCATGTCAGTCAGTCATTTTTTAAGCCTCACAATCCAAAACATGTTGCAATAATTCTCCAGAGGGTAAATATCAAATAAATGGGTGGAAATAAATGTTTTCTACAGTCAGAGTTAAAAGGATAAATCATAAATTATTCACAGTAGCCTACATGAGTCTGAAAACTTCTGTAAACGTACAGTACAGTATCTCACTGGAGTACTTACCTGCTGACTTTGTGATGCATCAATATCAAATGTTTTCATTTCTTGTTGCTGCAGATATAAAAGCAAGATTGTGAGGTGCTGCAAAAAACAAAACAAAAAAATCATGGATTTCATTGAGTATGATAATTCCTGCAGCAGAAAATGTGTTTGTTTTGAATCCATCATTATTAAAACATGTTTTCAAAGAGAGATCCTGGTCTGGTTTACAGTAATAAACATAAAGCATAATTCAAGTCTAACCAAATATATAATTTCCCCTTATCTGACAATGACAGAAAATGTACGTAGTTTTCTTTTTCTCTTTTTTATGGTGTCACTTGAATAACTTCCATTCCATGTTAATGTTAAAGTAAGATTTTCTACATTCCTTAGTAGTTTTACTGAGGGTAAAATGAGAGTTTGAATTGTAGTTGAACTGCTGCACTAACACATCTGGATGAGGATAATGTAGACAGATTAGCACAGTTACATTATATAAGAGGTGGAATGTATAATTAACGTCAGTGAGCCAGGGCTTTAACGTGACCATATGGATGCCTTCAGACTTGGCCGTCAGATTAGACTTGAATGTGTAAATCAAAGATTCAGTATTGATCCCAGCTGTAAAAACATGTTCTGTAATATCCTGCCAGGTTTAAGTGCATCCTTCCTGATGTGTTCATGTTCTTGTGGACCTATAGGATCGTGTGATTACTGTAATCCTTTCGTATGCTTTTAGCATGATGCGTTTAGGACCGGCGGTCACCACTTTAAAATGTGTGTAAACCTGGCATCTCATGTGTGCACATGTTCTGCTACAGATCCTCACTGAAGATACATTCTATTATGAATGAAATTGGAGACCTTGATTCTGCAATGACTAGAGTCACCACTTGTCAGCAGTATTGCTCAGGCACTGCAGTGCTAACATTTCCTGTGTGTCAGAATTAGTGTCTATAAAGCCGTGGTCATTATGGATCTCCTTACTAACGAGTATCTTATTATGGGATTGGTCTTGAAATGTTTATTAAATCACATTTGTGGTTAATACTTAACATTTTCCTAACACCTTTTTATTCCTCTGTTTATTGAGATTTTTTTTTCTTCTGTTGATTTTTTCATTTATTTTATAATTTTAAAATACTTTGTATCTCATGTGTGAATGCTTTCTACCAGATCTTAAAACGCGATTGTTATGATTGGATGTTATTACATGTTTGACCGCTAGGTGGCAGTACTGGTTAGTAGTCAGCTTACCGTACCATATAACAGGGGTAGAGCAAGACTGCATGAAGCCACATGTATGTTGTTGAGAACGTGAGACATTAAACTAAGTTACTTGCTATCAACACGGCCTCATCCTTGGAACACGAACATGACATGGTACCAGGAGTGGGGTCGTGTTGATAGCATGACAGCGATAAACTCTGCAAGTTATTTTGCAGCTTTAACACTTATCTGAATCTCCTAATATGCTCCAGCAATTAAATAGACTCAACGTTTTCCTTATAGTGTATTCTAAACATTTTCTGCAAGAAAAGGTAAAATAGAGCAGTCACTGTGAACTGAAACAGCCATATGACCATCCACTACATTTTCACATCCTAAATAATTCAAGCATTTCATGACCAGATCTCCTGTTGTGATGTGGACTAATGGAGAGGATGAGAAGTAGTTTAAAAATCCTGAAAGAGAATCCATAGGACACATGAATCAAACATTACAGGAAAGAAAATATGAGAAGATCTTCCTTCTCATAACTGCAGATTTATCAGCTAACATAGTCACGGTCAGCCTCTCAGACCACACCAACACTGAAGGAAAGGAATGACATAACATTACACTTCACTTCTCATACTGGACAGAAACAAAGATTGTGTAATGTCATTTTTAATTGATAATATATCATATACAAAAATGTATTTGATATACATATTGTATTTACTGCCTCATCTGCTCTAAAAGTACAATATTGTAGCTCTGTCTAACACTGCAGCATCAATAGATTTCATCACAGCTCCTGGTGGCCTCTTCACAGTGGGGGTTTCAGCGGAGGAAAAGGGATAAAACAGAATTTGCTTGGTAAGTTTGGCTCACTGGTTTCAACTTATTTCAGTATGTGATCAAAATCAACCAGAAACTACACTGAATCCTATTGCCGAGCAGAGCTGATTCAGGTAGTGTCTCTCCCCAGGCTCTACATTAGAAGCAATGCTTTTCAATCAGCCACTATGTTTGCCTAAGCTGAAGAGGGTGATCCTGTCCTGTCATGCACATTGGACAGACGGGCTGCATTATTTCTCAGACTCTTACTATGTGTTTCCTGCTCATCACAGAAGAACATGCTGAAGGATCTGGTGAAATGGGTGGGAACCTTCATCAGTTTGTATGTATGTATGTGACACAAAGTCTAAAAAGGTTTTTGTCCTAAGGCTTCAGGTGTATTTCCAATGGACATAGACAACAGAATGTGGTGTCATCAAGAGTGACCATGGAGATGAGAGGAGCCTGTTGTAGAAAAACCCAGCAACTGTCAGAGAAAACTTTCTAAAACAAACAAAAAAAAGAGAGAGAGAGAGAGAAAGTGATCAATGACAAGGATAAGCATGAATTTGCACTGGTGTGGCTTTTCCTCACTGAAGAGCACAGAAAGAAGAGAAGGTCCTGGGGGCAGACAATATTGTCTTACTGTTAAAGCAGATATCAGTGGAATGTTTTTGTTAATATAAGTCCTAAATAGTCCTATTTTCCGTCAGCAATCACTTACATGAAGTATTTCAGCCTAAACACGAGTCTCTCCGTCACTCTGCTCTGCTGTAACCCGAGGAGAAAATTTTCCTTGTGGGATACAAGTGTTATCCAATGAGGGGAGAGAACGGCATGAAGGGCTGTGTGTGCAGCCAAGGGATGCGCGTGAATGTGGTGACGTAGCACGAGGACCAATTGATGCCTGACAAGGGCGGGGGCTGCTAACTCATGGTGCGTTCAAGGAAACTCGTACTTTGTGTTTTTCCTTCCTGTGAAGTCATACCAGTTCGATCTGGTACGAGTTCACGGGTCGGAAGTTACGAGTGGCCGTTATAGGGAACTTTCACAGACAACAGGACGGTAAAAACACGAGCTACGGGTTACCTGGAACGCTACCAAGTCGTAGTTGTGACTTGAAGCTTTACGGTTTCAAAAGCCTGCCTTGAACACAGCATTAGCCGAAACGGCCGTGCCGCTGTTATCTGCTTTAATGGACAACATACATTTATACATTTAGCAAACTTTACAAAAATAATCAGTCAAAATCTAAAATGAGTTTAAAATTGGAAGGAAACTCCTGTGGAGCTTGTAAATCACTTCTTGACTGTTTATCATTGTTAGAATGACGTGTTACCATGATCCTTCCCTAAACCGAACCATATGACTTTATCTTAAGCCTAACCACATGTTTCTTCTTGTAAGCATAATGTCAGGTAAAGTTTAATTTATATAGCACATTTCATGTGACAAGCATGAAATGCCTGGTCAATGTGCTTAACAATAAAAGTGAAGACCATACGATACACAAAAACTCTGCATATGGCAAAAAAAACAACAACAAACAGATTGGGACACTCAAGACAAATTAAAATTAGAAACAATAATAATAAAAGGAAGGGCACCCAATGAGTTAGTTGTAGGCTTCTGTCTAGAGGTAAGTTTTAAGATTGCTTTTTACAGTTGTGGCAGTTGAGTGGTGAAATATTCCAGATGTAGGACAGTGGGAACTAAAAGCACAATGAGCTAATTAAGTGATGAGAGACCGACAGGAAGACTGTTATTTGATGATCTCAACGTTCTGGTGGGTGTATATTCAGTGAGCATGTCAGCAAGGAAGGAGCTAAACCAAATAAGAAGTACTTAAAATCAACTCTTTGTTTTATGTTCATACTTTTTACTTTTTCTTAAAACTCTGGCAGCAGCATTTTGAATGAGCTGGAGCTTGTATAAAGCCTGCTTTGTCAATCCAGCAAAGAGTCTGTTGCAATGGTCAAGATGGCTAGAGATACAGTAACAGCATGAAGCAGCTTTGATGTGTGTAGCTAGACATACAGGAGGAGATACTCCATTTGATCAGAGGGCAAACAACAGGTATAATTTAGGTTGAAGGACTAACACACTATATGAATGGACTGATAAAATATCAACACTATTCTCTTGATAACATTGTTTCAAATGATCAGAGACTTCCAGCTCGTTATTGTGCCTCCCCTTATTTCTTTACCTGACCAATTAATCTAAAATAAACAGCCTGGTGTTTCTAAATTGAGGCAAAACACAACAAGGACAGCTCCCCACGCTCTCATTTCCCCTCATGTTGTTATCGACTTTCATCCATTGACATTCTGATCAAATACATGGCAGAGCTTGGGTGTAGAGGCTGTGTTAACAGATATTATTGATTCATTCAATTGTGTTGAGTCTACTTCCGCTTGTTTTGACTCATTCAGCCATTCTGTTGCCGTCGCTGTATAAATCATTCACTCTGACTGTTGGTCCCAGCAGAGAAGATTCCTGCTACATGTTGAGACAAAGTGAGACATTTGTTTGTGTAAAATCAGGTCAAGCAGCGTGTTGTCACTTTGCATCCTCCATCGAGGTCATCTCAGCTTCACTTGTATTACAGTACCTGGTGTTCCCTGTAGATGGTTTCAGGCTTTTACTCCATCTGTTCGTCTTTTGAGTGGTATGTTTTTTTTTGCCTTGTGGGTTTGCAGAGTTAAAGGAAAAAGGGTAAACAAAAGCAAACGAGACAAGACTGGCTTGCCATAAAAAAAAAAAAAACCCTGTTTGTGGAAGCAGCATATTATGACCCATGGCTACATTTTGTTGTTAAGTGATGTCTAGTGGTCGAGAGCGATAACAACACTCGTCTCAGCAAATGCCTCAGTGGACATATACACACAGTAGTCAATTTATTATGGTACACCTAAATAAAACCTAATACAGCAGTCCTTCCCTTTAGAGAAGTGTTGACTCACCTTAATGGTCATTTAGGAGGCTGTTAGTTTGTATTGCAGTTCAACTATTGCATACAGAGGAGTATTTTTGTTATTCCTCAACAGAATGACCAAAGTCTTGACCCTAATGTTAATGAAGTGGGCAGAATTTCATCCAAATTTGGTTGAAAAAACAAAACAAAAAACAAGCCAAGCAACCACACCATCCAGTCCACTGATGATGTCTGTCAGAGGTTAAACAGACCTTAATGAGCTGAGAAATACTGTTGAAAAGCCACTGATGAGTTACTCTGCAAGTCATCTTTAAGAAAAAATAAATAAATCAACAAAAAAACATCTTAATTTTTCCTTAATCCTTGCCCGCAGCAACCGAGGACGATTTCCATGGGATTGTCATGAATTGGATCCAACAGGAACTTGAGCAGCTACATATCACAACTTGTCTTGGCACCATCCCAAACCTCTTTGATCCTCCAGTTTGTTATGTTCCTTCGCCAAGATCGGCGCCGTTCATCGCCATTCAAGTTCTTTCAAGAGGTGAAACTCACAGATGGTAGGCGGGTGAATGTCAAGATCTTTCTGATACTCTCAGAAGGGCTGGAAACATGCAATATTTATGATTTTACTGCGTGTGTGTGTGTGAATGATGTGTGCCAGGTCGACAAAATGAAATATGTTTGATGTGTATATAATTGCTCCTTGAACTGCATCTCGAATTGGTCCCGTTTTTTTTCTTTTTTAATGTATTCGTTTAGATAAACACACCTACACACATTGCCAAACATCTGAATAATTCACAGTCAAGCTCTTCACACTGCTCTACTCACAGTCAAATTACCTCCATTCTCAACATAGTTGCGTCTCTGGGATTTACTGGAATTTGCTCAAATAAAAACACATTTTTGTTGCCGCATGTTTATGTGTTTTAAAGCGCTGTGTGTAGGATTGTTATGTCTCCGTTTTCCCTCAAGCATCTGAAAAACTTTGGCAGTTGATTCAGTGTGTTGGTGGAGTGGATTTCCAACCATTTTAAAGGAATTTGCTTTAGCTACATCTAAGAGAGACTCACAAATTAAGATTGGTTTATACAGAGGGTGGTGGGGGGGCAGAGTGGGTGTCATTTAGTAACTTTATTATAATCTGTATACAAGAGTCTTTCATGAAGGTAAAAGTACACATTGGATACTGTCAATACAACCCATAGAATGATCAAAACCAGCGTGTTATCTGTTTCAATCTCTTTCTGCTGCAGATGTACAGTAACTCTTTAAAATGGGTCACAGATATACAGCTTCATTTAGTAAACAGCCTGTGACTTTCAAATAGTGCAATGATTTGGGATATTTTTGTTTTTGGTAGAGACACATCAACACAGGCCATTATGACTGACGAGGTATTTTGTGTGATCATTACAGTGAGGAAGCATGTCATAACTAAGAACAGGTTCACTGATGCAGGGCCGTTGCTAGGAATTCTGGTCCCCCTTAAAGAATACTAAAGTGGGCTCCTGCCCCCTGACTTTTCCACTTTTTTTTTTCTTAGACTACGTATTATCATGTTTTATTAACTTTGTTTTGATGCTAATGCAGCATTACTATGAGTATTAGTCAGGGTCTTATGCAGAATAATTCAGTCATAAAGATTAGACTACTGGAGTTTTTTATGGGCCCTACTGGTTGCTAGGCCCCTGGAATTATCACCTTTCTCCCCTATACAACAGCCCTGCACTGTACACACAGTATATGCTATGTTAGAAGGATGCAGCGAGTAAAATACATAGTGTATCATCAGTGCTTTCCTGGAGGCAAAATATGTTACAAAGTTGAACATGGGCATCTTGCTCACTGCAGAAGAGATAAGACTGATAAAACTGTCTTCTCTAATGAGGACAGTCTTTTAGCTTGCAGCTCGGCACTCTGCTGTGCTTCCTCTTAGATATCAGTCACTCATATGACAGCTGCAGACGCTGCAGATGCATAGTTCTTTTCATTGATGCTCTGCTCTGAGGATGTGGTCCATACATGTGCAGTGTGTTGTCATCTACGCGTTTCACTCCTGCACTACAAGTAAAATCTAAATTGCGACATCCATGCAAGTAGCAGGAGAGCCGCTTTGTGGAGAGTAGCACTGCGCCTCCTCACAGATGTTCTCTTCAAACACAGAATCCATGTTTTGTTTGCCAGCTCATGCACAATTGGTGCCTTTGTAATACAAAAAAATGGCGCCATAAGAGACAAATTGGCGGCTCACCATTGGAGCAGTGGTGTCAGTGCCTCATATCCATTTCTTCAGCACCTAGCCTATATCTCAGGCTGTCGAGTCGTGTTGACTTGTTCAGGCTGGGTCTTGGTGGTTTGATCGAAGGGTCACCAGTTGCTGAATTGTGTATCCTTGGGGGGGTTAAAGTTTCCACCAAAGAGGAAGTGATATCTTTTAATTGTCAAGTAGAAGGAAAATGATGATATTTAAGATTTTTTTTTTTTACAAATCAAAGACGACAATTGAACTTTCTGGCCTACATGCAAAATTCTTTGTGTGGTGTAGACCTAACACTGCACAATAACCTGAACACACCGTCCCCGCCGTGAAACATGATGGTGGCAGCATCAGGCTTCCCTGTCCCTTCAGCAGGGACAGGGAAGCTGCTCAGAGTTGATGGGGAGATGGATGGAGCTAAATCCAGGACAGTCCTGGAGGAAAAGCTGTTAGAGGCAGAACAAGACTTGAGACTGGGATGGAAGTTCACCTTCCAGTCGGACAACCACCCTAAACATCCAGCCAGAGCTACAATGGACTGGTTTACATCAGAGCATAGAACGGCCCAGTCAAAGTCCAGACTACAATCCTATTGAGAATCTGTGGCAAGACTTGAAAACTGCTGTTCACAGACTCTCTCCATCCAATCTGACTCAACTGGAGCTGTTTAAGAAAGAAGAATAGACAATAATGTCAGTGTGTAGATGTGCAGAGCTGGTAGAAGACTTGGAGCTGTAACTGCAGTGAAAGGTGGTTCAACAAAGTATTGACTCAGGGGGGCTGAATACATATGCACGCCAGACTTTTCAGATTTTTATTTGTAAAAATTATTGAACACCACATCAGTTTCCTTCCACTTCACAATTATGCGTTACTTTGTGTTGGTTTATCACATAAAATCCCAACAAAATACATTTAAGTTTGTGGTTGTAATGTGGAAAAGTTCAAGGGGCATGGATAATTTTGCAAGGCACCGTATCTTTACATTTAAATACATGTGTAATGAACTTTTTGTACAGCATTCATTTGCACATCTGCTAATGTCCCAGAAACTTCCCAAGTTTATCACTTACATTAAGACAAATATTTTTTGTATTACCAGTTTTGTCAAATTTTATGTTTAAATATGTAAATGAGGCAATATCTGATGAAATATGCGCTAATTTGCATACATTTCCAGAACCGAAATATAAACAATGGATAAAGCCACTTTCAAAATTCTTGTTTTATTTTGTTGACATATTAGAGTGAGAGGTTTTTACAGAGGGGATTTTGGATATCTGTTTTTATCACTCTGTAAATGAGAAAATGTTTAGGAATAGAATGTTGTATAAATCAGGCTGTGAATGATATATCAACAAATCCGTCTGTAAAAACCTTCAGAATATAGACAGGAATGCAAATGGAAGGTTTGGTGTCTCTAAGTGCCGCTGAAGTGGAGATTTCAGGCTCAGAGTCTGAGGAAAAACTAATTTTGAGAAAACAGCCTAAAGACTTGTACTGTAAAATTCCATTGATTGTTAATGTAAATCATACTTTTATGATTGGTTGCGGATACGGAGGAAATGGCCATTTTTGGAGCCTACATCATTGTTCAGGAGAGAGAGAGCTTTACAATGATACCTGACATGACATGGGTCAGACAACAAGCACAGCTCAGTATGTCACAGCATGTTAAAGCAGAAGTAAGTGATATATTTGTGTTAATATAAGTCTTAAATAGTTATATCTTCCGACAGCAATCACTTACATAGAGTGTTTGGACTGAAACACGGGTCTCTCAGTCCCTCTGCTCTGCTCTGAGCCGAGGAGAAAACATTTATCGTATCCTACAGTTTTTATCCAATGAGGAGAGAGAACGGCATGCAGGGCTGTGTGTGCAGCCAAGGGTTGCGCCTGAATGTGGAGACGTAGGGACGAGGACTGTTATGGTGCATTCAAGGAAACTCGTAGACTCGTGTTTTTCCGTCCTGTGAAGTTGTATCAGTTTGATCTGGTAGGAGTTCACGGGTCGGAAGTTACAAGTGGCTGTTATAGTGACTTTCACAGGTAAAACAGGTTGGAAAAACACGAGTGGGTTGCCTGGAACGCTACAAAGTCGTAAGTTGTGACTTGAAGCTGTAATTTATGATTTCCAAAGCCTGCCTCGAACGCAGCATTAGCGAAAACGACCGGATCGCTTACTTCTGCTTTAACTTTTGGCAAATTTAGGAGAAATTTACAGACAAAAGAGACAAAATGAATTAAAGTAAACACCTTAATGTGGATTTTCTACCACTTCTTTTGGTTTTTCTGAAAGAGTACATGTTAAGGAAGAAAACAAGCCCAAAATCTCAAAATTGAACAGTGCATGAAAAAAATGTTTTTTTGCCTGTAGTGTCTCGCCTTAGATCAATAGTGCAGAATCATGGAGGATATTAATAACATGCACAGAGCAATAAATAACCAGGTCACTGTGTATGATACCTACAATCCTACATCATGTAACCTGAATTTTCATACACATTTCACATACCTACTGTACATGTACTTATTAATGTGCTTCGAGCCTTTTGTCCCGAGACATTTAGAGAGGCACAATAACACACAGAGACAGTATTCAGGCTTAAGTCGCCACTCAGAATAAACACACAAAAATGCACACACACACAAATATTTGTGAAGCTTTTACATCTCACAGAAGGCTGGCCATGCATTTCCTGATAAAATGTGTTAGTGACCCAAAAAAAATCTACAGATGAGACACACAGAACACACACTCTGGCAACTGTGCGTATCCATAGTTTCTAAAAATACTAGACATGGTCTGACACTAATAAGACATCCCTTTGGGACTGTTTTAGCAAAGCTTTCTAAAGAGAAGGGCTGGTTGCATTTGTTATTTTAGACTAAACTTGAAAATGAGAGATGATTCTCTGTTTTTAGGATCTAATCATTTAGATCTGCAGCAGTGCTTTACCTAGATAGGGATCAGTACTGTCTTCACAAACACGAAGACAGTCAATTATTATGATACTGGATGACAAATAGTTGTATGACTATTTAAAGTACAAAACAAAGTCAGGTAACAATGTCAACATTTTGCACTGATAGACTCACAAAGCAGAAAAATAATAGAGAAGAGGAGCTGACACTTAATTTGTGATGTCTTTATCAAATGAAAAAGCCAGAAGTAATAAAAAAAAAGACTTCACATTGTAAACACATGCAAGCTTATACCCTGATATCACAAAGCAACTACAGTGAACACATCACAGCATGGCTCAGGTGAAGGCAAAGTACTGCTGCGTGTCTAAAAAGCTCTTTATTTTTTACCATCTGGCCACTCAGGTCATCAGGTGGAGGCTGTGAACTGTTTCCACAGCACCACAGAGGAAAAAAAAGTCATTGTTTTTGACTGAACCATTAATATTCATCCTGTGTAAATGTTTTTTGTGTTTTCAAATAGTATTTTAAAACTCTTATGTTGTTTTCCTTTACTTTTCAAATGTTTGAGCTGATTATATGAGTAGTGTGAGGTGTCACTGTTTGTGCTCACCTCCCCTGTTCACTGAGATGCATCAACATTTCAGCATTCACTGGGGGACACAGCCCTAAACAAACACCAGATCATCCTCAGCTTAGGATGGATTTGCAACTGACCCAAATTTGGTCTAATGCTGAAAGTGTAACTAGTGGCTTTGCTGTAGTTTACATGGAGAAGTCCTGGAATAAATCTTTACTTTGCCTTGGCTCATTTTCTGTAAATAAATGAGGATGTACAGTAGATTATACATTAAATATGTTAATGAATGCACAGTGTGTATGTTAGGGGCTACGTTTGTGCAGTTTTTTTCCCCACAAAACACAGAAACAAAAACTGTTGGGTATTGGTACCAGTGTTTTTTTTTCTTTCTTTTGTTTTTGATAATGAGGAGTTGGAGTTACTTTCATCCTGTGTTTCATTGATGCAGATGCGTCCTGAAAACAAGAGTGTAAACAAAGATCACACATGTTCCAAACTGTTTCCCCCTACCAGCCACATGACAAAAAACATTCCGTTGCAGTAACAAGGCCTGGCTGCACAACCTGAACCTCTTTGTGAATTACAGCGTTTCTGCTCCAGCTGTTTTATATTCCGTGTCCCAGCAGAGGATGAGACAGAAGCTCTTTGGATGTTTGCCAGTTGGGAGCTGCAGCTCAGTGTGTGTCAATTGAAATCAAAGTCTGTGCACATCTATTCTTATATAGCAGTAAGAGGGGCTCTCCAGCAGTGGTGATGGCCGCGGCCATTGATGACAATCTGGCAGCGTGCATCAATAATGCAAAATCTTATCTGCACTTCTCTTGAACTGTCTGGAAATAAACAGAGCTATGTGAGGCCACTGATGGAAATTGCGATTTCTCTCTGATAGTGACTGCACAGACAGACTTACAATTACTGGGAGCATAAATCACACGTTCTGACAAATAAATAAATAAACAATGAACTTTTTTTTTCAAGAGGCTGCGTGTTCTGTGTGTCCGTCTCAAACCAGTGTTGCAGCTATATTAATGCTTCTTGTTCCCAGACATAAGACAATTGCTTGTCTATATCAAAACCCATCAATAATATACAACCATATACAATATGGATTTCTGCCTAGTTTGATTTTTCTCTGCAAACTGAATATCTGATCAAGCCAGTACAAGATCAAATTATCAGTCTGATGGTACACTGTGTTTATCCCTCAAAAAATATCAATAATTTTAGCAGTAACAGTATTATTTTGCAGTCAGAAATACAAGTTTTATAGCACATTTAAAGGTAGAATAGGACATCCTGGAAAAACAATTCGTGCAAGCTATTTTGAAAATACACAATTCAAAAGTCCAAAATAATAAATAATAAAAATAATAATAATAAAAAATAAGTGAAAAACTAAAGTCCAACCCACTTTCTTCAGACCCATTATTTCCTACATCCCTAGCATGTGTCTGAAGCATACAGACCATAATTTCATTGATCCACCCAGTATTGAGCTGGTAGAGATTTCTGTTGGACCTGATGCTGAAAGATCTTGAAAATCAGGAAGGAAATTGCTACCAGCACAATACTTGATAGATCAGTGAAATTATGGTCTGTATGCTTTAGATACATGCTTGGGATGTGGGAAATGGGGCTATATGTCCAAAATAGAGGCATATCCCTTTAAAGTATTTGTATGCTTGTTATTATTTTAAGTTGTAACAGATAATGAGTACATTTTGATTCTTCTCTATTAATGTAGCTTGATTATTATTTATATCTACATGAGGGTTTTTTCTTATGAAAATGAAATGTTTAAGCAAGATTGGCAGAGCAGAGGTGTGGTGTGGTGTCAGATGGTGTCTGTTTGATATGCACTTATGTAAGTGGCAAAGAATATAACTACACACAGACTACACAAGTATTTTTTGTAATTCATGGTTTACTTTGCAGTCTGTAGAGCTCTAGACAGTGTATGTCTTTTTGCATGGTGCATAGACACGCTGGCGAGCTACTCCACCCTGGCGCGACAGGGGCCCCCTGCCGTACGGGGCACCCAAAAATTTTCTTCAGCCCCTGTTCCAATCACGCCTGCTTCAGACTTCTCTCTGCAGCCATGCCTCCAGAGCACAGGAATGTACAATGCTTGTTCTTTTCTGTATCGTAACTCTCACATGCACAATTAGCACAAGAAGAGGGGTAGCCTAAGCAGAGGGGAGAGAGAGGGGCAGATGGCATTTTGATAGCACACCACAATTCAATGAATTAGGTTGTGGCATTCAAAATGATTGGATGGTGTTTTTACAGGATTGTTCGTTCCACAGGTGATTGACATTTTTCCCTTTTGTGATACAGCATTTAATTAATTGGTTGCAATCGGGGTGTGAAGAGGATTTTAAGCAATACAGTAAAAAATGCTCCAGAAAAAGATCTCCTCCCCTACCTTTAGTTAATGGCAGCATATAGACCTCTCTCTAAACCTCTGTGGCTGGAGAGTAACATCTACTGCAGCCGTGAGACAATTGCATTTGTGTGTTGAAACAGGTCTTCTCATTAATCTACTGGTTCATCTGAAAAATACCATGATTTGATTAAATATTGATTCAGTATTTATTGTGGAAACTAAGCAGTAAAAGAACAGGTAAGAATCTGTGATCATGTTCTCCTCTCCTTTTGAAATGAACAGATTCAGACCTGCTGCCAGTTGGGAAGGTGGAAACCTACATGACACAGTGTTATGAAATGACTCTGTCCTGCAAAATTGACAAAACCAATAAGTAAAAGAATGGCTTGATTCTGTTGTCGTTAAGATGTTAGTTTATGTAGAGTATTAAATGGATGAGGTTTAATGGTCTCACAGAGAAGGCAGTGATTAAATGAAAAATGAAAGCATCAGCAGTTTCAACGACTGCCCCAGAATGATATATGATAACGTTCAAGTGATAGAGCCCTGAAGTGGCTAAATGAATTATGACTGGTCTGTTGGGTGACGCTGTTATTGATCCACAATGTCCCACAGGGTGAGGGGATGTGTCCACAAAACATGGATTTTAACACAGCGGATCATTCACATACAACTGACATAACAGTTTCCTTTAAGTATGACCACCATTGTTCCCTGACCTTTTGGCCCCAGGCTTCATTTTGAACTATAACGACAAAGTTCCCAAAAATGATAATTTCCATAGATATTATTTGTAAGATAAGAATAATAGTGTCATGTTTGGACCTTAAATTCTGGAGGAATTGCTGATCTGATAATTGATTCATTTTCTAATGGAGTAGCCATGATATTTTTGATCACCATTTGCAAATGTATTATTCCTTATTTTCTTGTCTTTACTTGTAACAAATTTGGTTTTTGAATATGTTCTTCATGGGTAAGGTTTTCATATAAGCCGTTTTGGGTTTCATACCTCCCCTTCGCACATCCCAATCATAATAATTGTTCATACTATTTTAAATGATATCTTTGTGCAAAATAAAAAATAAAATAAAAATATGGAGGAATATTGAAAATGAACTCTTACTTTACAGTTTACAGTTTACAATAACATCAGGCAGGTGCAAACTCCAGGATTCCTTTCTCATCATTTTGAGCACAGCTCTGCTCCTGCTCCGCTCTGATGGAGCGTTGCTAACCTCGTCACTTAAAGCTGTTTGTGCTGCAAATGCCATGAAATTTTGCAGAACTATTTGTTAATGTACCACACACCAAAGCCCTCCAGCAGGGTCGTGAAGGGAGAAATCCTCAACTCTTCATTGTTAAGACTTTAATGAAAGAGCCGTTTTTAGTCTGCGTAAATTAAGCCTCGTAGCTTTTCCCCTATTAAGTAAGATAGAAGTGTGCTGCCTTGGCAGGAGTCTCTCTTTTTCAGAGGTTTTGTATGTGCTGGGTATTTCTGAAAGAGAAAAATGATTTGTCTGGATTTAGTTTGACAAAATTGAATAGCCTTGAACATTCAAACTGACATACAGAAACTATATGTCTATATATTGTAATGCACTTCAACCTGAAATGTGTCACATCTTATAAAGACGTGCTATTTTTACAGTGTTGAGCTTGTCTACAAAGTCAGAGGCTTCATAACATTGGAGATGATCTTGCCCAGAATAGAAACACGGTCGAAGACTATCACTGCATAAATTTATGTAGACGTACTGCAGGTGCATATTGCTAATTTATTTACATGCCGTGCCTGTGGGATGAAGGAAGTTGATGAACATAACACGGAGAACAGAAATAGCTACACAAGCTCAAAACAACAACTGCAGCTACGGGGAAGTTGACAAAGCTGGGAATTAGGAGGTTTGGAAATCATTTTTATCTCCGTTATAGATGTGGTGACAAGTGTGTGACAACCTCAACCAGTTCAACAATCACATCCCTGCACAGTCCCAGGCAGAAAATGTCAGCTGTATTTTTCATGAATTCTCCAGAAGTCAGCTCTGCATGTCTGCTGTGGCACAATGCCATCACAACAACAGTGAACAATTCACACCTGTTTTGGAGCTTCACTCAGTGCTTCACACACAGTCAGCATTTTAATGAATCCCGACAGGATGGATAAACATATGGCTGTCGCTACTGGTGCTAACAGTACAAAACACAGGGAAGAAAGGGGACCCAAATGCAGATGATGAGGCAGACATGGAGACTTTATTTTTATAACACAAAGACAAGACTTCATGAATTGCAATCCAGAGAGATGAAGGCAATGGTCCAAAATCCAAATGAGATAATGAATCTGGAGCCTCAGGGCAGGGTTTGAGGGCTGCATCGGGTCAGGGACCTGGAGGGGCAGAGGGCAGGTCAGGTAAAGACTTTCAGGAGGATTGAAATCTGGACTCTGGACAGGCAGCAGAGACAGGACAGTTCAGGTGAACATCAAACCACTGTGGTAGGCATGGAGGACAGAATCCCTGTAGAGGTCAAACAGAAGAGACGAGGGCAGGACAGTTAGCTGACATTAGGTTGAGAAGCGAAAGTTAAAGGAGTAATTCACCAAAAAATGAAATTCAGTCATATTCCTCCATACTGCTCGTCCGCTGCAATCCAAGTGTCCTGAAGGGGAATATTACAAGGTTTTTGTGTAGTTTTATGGACCTTTTTGTGTCGGGCACTATTGACTCTCATATAAGGATTCCGTTGGACTACAAACCTGCCTACCGGGTCTCCAGATGCACTTTGAGGAAGAAAAAACTTTTTTGGTGAACTATTCCTTTAAGAGAAGACTGTTTTTATCAATCCCAAAAAGTTTTATAAAAAATACACTCCTCCCGATTTAAAGCAGAACTTGGTGTGGCCCGGTGTGGTGGCCCAGTGTGTTTCCTCCAGCAGGAAAATGCTACCCGGCTCTCAGCAGCTGTCGTTGATTTGGCCTCCAGCAGGAAGCTCCGCTGCTGTGAGATTTTGCCGTATAAAGCCAACGATGTGATACATCAAGACTAGACAGTAGCTAATAAATGTGTACTCGTCACCAACTAGCAAGGGTTTTGATTGAAATGACCAACAACTAGATGCGGTTTACCACGTTTGCAGCGTAAATTTGCGTTAACGTTGGGAGCTGTAAATTTTGGCTGACATTCTTTACAATAAAATCATTAATATCCCTCCAATGCGACTTGATCCTTTTAGTGACTTCTGAATGACATCTGAATTTTATGTCCTTAAAGGTACATTGTGTAGGAATTACTCCCATCTAGCATTGCGGTTGTATATCGCAAGCAACTCAATCATATTTTTCATGCTGCATTCACGTGAAATTGGGCAGACGGACGACAGTCACTGGCATAAACAAGCCTCTATGTAAACAAGTGGTCCGTCAGCACGAGGCAAAACAATACACGTGACAATATGTTGTCATGGCGATGTCGCATTGTTTACCAGAGCCACGTTTTCCCGGCTGTCTCTGGACTTCTGTGACTAAAATGACATCTGGTTTGTTACTGACGGCCGTCTGCCCGACTGCACATGAATGCAGCATCAGTGTAACGCTCCATTCCTCCTCACTGCGTTACCACGGTGACTTTTCACAGACGCCACCTCTGAATTCAGAGCTTACCGGAACACTTCAGTTTGTTGATGGGGGGGATTACTGATTAATGAAAAACATACTTTTGAACGAAATAATCGATTTTCGTGAATAGATAACAGGAGAAGTTACACAATGTCCCTTTAAAAATCATCAATGATCTCCTGCAAAATATCTGGTACTGTGACAGCTGCCATAGCGCCTGCATAGAATGTTGATTTGTTTGTCTGAGTGAGTGGAGGGGGCGGGGCTTAGCCATAGGTCAATTGCTGGATCCTTCTGGAGGTTGAACAGCTGTGGGTCGATGGCAGAGTTTGATGTTTGAAATTCAGTAACTGCACAGCGGACTGCTCCTGCTCAGCATATTGTGCTGTAGAAGCACAGCTGAGTAATGAAGTGTCACACCAGGCAGCAGACACCTTTATACATGATCCATTTGCAGAGAGGGAGCTATTCAATTAGCAGAAGAGGCTCTTTGTACAGAGGGAAAATTGAACTGTTGGCTGGGTGATAAATGTACTTTTCACCCAGCTAATGCAACAATATATTGTAACTGTACTGGATAAACATGAAGCATGGACACGTTAGTTGCTTGTCTTTTTTCTTTTCATCTACCTCTCTAACACTTTTTATGTTGACATAAATGGTGTTCGCTGCCACAACATTTATTGAAGATGGATCATGATTCTATCTTTTCATCTTGCAGTATTCTTTCACTCTGGTTAATAATTGAATGTGTTTTTTTTTAAATGCCCCCAGTCATGAGAGCCAGTCTGTGACCTCCTGCTGTTAGTGCCGCAAACATCACCAACATGTTAGCCTTTTTAATGCCCTGTCTGCTCTGGAAGCAGTCACTCTAAATCATTTCTGGTTGATTTTAGTGTTTCTCCATGAACATGAAAGTGAAGGGATGATGAAAACAGAGATGAAATACAATGATCAAAAGAGATGGATCTGGAATCTGGGGGGGTTGCTGCAACACACAATTTTGATGAGGCCCCTAGGCCACACATATGCACAAATACACACACACAAGCCAGAAGGTAGTGCGGGACAATGCAGTAAGGTGTATAAAATAAAGTAAAATCATTTCATATGCACACAGACACAACGGCCATCTGAAGCACTTGGAGAACTCCCATTGGCCAGGTGTGTGCAAATGCAAAATTTAACAGGTAGAACAAAAACAACATGAGGCAGCAATTAGTTTCCTCAGAAGTGTTCAGGCCTTCAGCAGCTCTGGCTGAAACTTTATTTAAAAAAGTCGGAGCAGGAGCAGATGTGTAGGCAGAGTCACAAAGCTATGAGGCTAACTGTGTGGCTCCGGTTAAGCACTCAGAAAAAACACTAACAAAACATTAAAAAAATAAAAATGTAATCATCTCATAACTTTATTTTACTGCACATAATGTTAATAACAAGACCAGATGTAACAAGCTGTTCATTTTACGTGTGTGTGTAGAAATGTAGTTGGTTGTGGTTACTGGCACACCAGTGGAGGGGTGCCAGACAGTTTGTTGTCCTTTTCTCAGGATTCCCATCCAGACAGTTGACTCTTGAACATAAATTAAAGCGATAATTAGTGAAAAGAGGTCCTGTAGTCAAGTCACACTGACTGAAGCAACAGCATCTACAAATGTCATTAATTTACACAAAGCATCTTAAAAGCCACTTCAAACTCGCTGAATAGGGAAAAATTCAAAAAGTAGGGTTATTCATTTCAGATGAAATATCAGAATGCACCTAAAATGCATTATAACCTCTACAGGTGAACTTGATTTGACCGTCTCTAAACTTTGAATGCACACGTCCAACTGTTCAGTGTTTCAGTATTATAACATAACATGCTGTTCTATAATAAGGTCATTCAAAATCACAACAACATGTGTCTGATCCATGAATCCACCACTAAATGTTCTGGTTCAATGACAGTTTGCATTGAAACAGTGCTCTTCATCCTGCTGTTCACATTTTACATTCAGGAGACCCAGACGACATCTAACAATCCATCAACAGCACCTGGACATGTGGAGGCTTCAGACGATGGGATGTTGTCAGAGGGAAGTGTCCACTGAGCTCAGAGTATCACAGAGAGTCATCAGCAGGTTGGACATAGACACTAAAAAGACAGACAAGTGGACATCCTTTGACCTAATGACAACTAAGTGACACATTGACATGTTTTGTTGTGGTATACCCACCACTGTTGTTAGCTTTTGTTTCAATAAATTGTTTGAGGTGAAGAAATTACCATTCCATACTTCTACTTGAATGCCCTACTTTCGTGATAATATTTCACTGTAGCATCACCAGAAAGTCAAACATCCCTAACTTTAGTAATTCACAAAGCTTCTCAGCACAAGTAGATCCTAGAGCTGGGAGAAGATAGAGGAGGTGGAGAAGACTCCTATCTCACTAAGACCTGATAACAAAGAATCCTGAAGAGCTGCTCGCCTTCCTTATTGCATAGTTTTTGAGACATTATGCTAAATGCTGAATAGAATTTTGAAACATAATCTATTCAGCTACTTTTTTTTTTTTACTATGTGATAAATACATCACATCCTGTTACTTATTAGAACACTCTGAGCCCTTGATGGTGGATTTACTTTCCTAGTTCTACATGAACTCAGTAAGCGTCAGGATTCTGCATGATGATGCCTGAGGTCACGGTCCAAGTTGTTGTCTGTGTAACGGAGGTGCACTCAGCTGCCAAGCGCTCATTGACCTCTTGGCAAAACAGTTTGCATTGTCGCCTACCGCGCAGGAGACCAGGGTTCGAATACCACTTCGGGCAGTCCGTACCGAGAAACACAACGCAGAGGGCCAGATTGACATCGGCTACATCTGTCTGTGGATGCAAGTGTAACCGGGTGGCCCCCGCTGTTGTTCAGTTGCTCTCTCTCTCCTCGCCTAAGGGACAGTAGGCCCAGCAAACGGCTCCTCCGAGGTATGTAGCGCAGTCTCAGAATGCTGAAAGTGTTATAAGTTGCAGTGTTGACAATTTTCTGTCGTAGGTTGGCGTGTAGAGCCGAGATGGTGTGTGTGTGTGTGTGTGTGTCCTTCCGGTTAGCCGCTACTGCCGCCGTTAGCTTCTGACGGCTACATTACTTATTTGTGCAAGCACAGCCCGCCATGCAGGTAAACAGTGCCACAAGTCCTACAGTACGTTATTGTGTCTGCTAATGTAGCTTATGTATTTATTTACACCTGGCTCTGTCTCTTTGTTTAAACCCTGCCGGCGTTAGGCTGCTGTTGTTGCCCTGCCTTGCCTCTTGCCTTTTATCTCCACGTTTGTTTCTTTTTGTTTGCCTGGCTCATCTAGTTTACTGCTCTGCCTTCGTCATTTGGACGCTCGTTTTAAAGTAGTGTATTGTAGTTCAAGACTGACTGACCGCGACTCCTTAGCGGGGGTTGGGAAGTAGCACAGCTTTGAGGACCTGCAAAATGTATGCATGTAGCATTATGGGTTTTGTTTTCTTTTGTGTTGATTTGAGTTTGTAGTGTGGTGTGTGTGTGTGTATATTTTGTTTGGTTTCTTTTCTCTCGTTTTGTTTATTTATGCAGTGACCTCAACTGACAGTTATTCTCTCATCCTAACTTAAGTTGAGTCAGTGGTACAGATCATGGACCGCGGAACGCCTCTGGACAAGGGGGGGCCATAATTTCAAGTCAACCGGGGGGGGGGTCCTTGTACCGGGGGAATCCTTACCGGTGCTTACTGTCATGGAGACGGAAATAAAAGTAGCGAAGCTCCGGACAGAGTTGCGGTGATTGTATCCACTTTATATTTTTTTTGGAGGGTGTGTGTGTGTGTGTATGTGCGCCGAGCGGACCCGTCTAGAGAGACACGCGTCTATATGGGACATGCTTTTATTTAATTCAGAACAAACCTTATGCTCAGCAAAGATGGAAAATATATAGTCTAATATAATAAAATTGTTCTGTTGTTTTGGCCACTGTTTAAAAGAATCAGAATAGAAGGAAAGAATCGGATCCGGAGCAGCATTCATTTACAAGTTTAATCAGCACCAATTAAACATCTTCTAAATAAACGTAAGCATTCAATAACTCAGGTCAGGTCGGACCACGGGCTTCTTTTTTTTTTTTTTTCTTCCTCACAGGAGAAATATGAGGTGCGCTGCGCTCACCTCGCTTCTCTCTGACGCGTCGGTGCTCTGTTTGTGATTTGTCTGCTGCCTTGAATCCGCCCTTTGTACGTGTGCGTTCACAGATTCACAGTAAGACAAGCCGGGGTTGAGTTACCGAGTTGATAACCAGCGTCGTGGTACCGCTGATCCGGAGTGACAGTGTTGTGGATGGGTTCAGCTGGATAGGCTGGGAGTAACCCTGGGTAGGCTGAGCTTGCTTCGTGATACACCTCAGACCAGGGGCGCCGAAAAGGGGGGGTAAAGGAGACGGATTCTAGGGGCCCATGATGGAGGGGGGCCCAAAGAGGCCCCTAATGATGATGAAATGATAATACAGAAAAAATAATATGACGCTAAGTTATTAACTAACATATAATCACAAATATTTTATTTTCAATGTCCTGGTAACAATAACTTTATTTGTTTTGGAAACATCCACGCCTGCAGGGCCCCCCCTTTCCCCCCTCTATTTCTGTAAAATGGTTCAGTCCGCCTGGATCAGCTGCAGGTAGCGCACTGGCGCTTTGTCACAGACAGCGCCACAGCAGCAAGGAGGCAGAGACGGCAGTAGCCTATGCCTCAAAAATCAGGCAGCCAAAAACGAAAAGAAAAGAAATTAAGAGAGAAGGAGCTGAAGGGTCGACAATATGTCACCCAGTATTCCCCCAAAAAAAGGTGGGTTGTTGTGGATAGTTATGGAATATTAACTTTGTCCCTGTCTGTGGTCTATAAGCTAGCTCACTTTTCTCACCATGTTAGCTCAAGAAAACTCTGGATTTTTACATTTCACTGTTATTTTAGTTAAATAATCAATCCAGTCAAACATTTATCAAGCTGTTCTTATTCAATTAGTTGACCTCCCCTCTGTCAAAATGATGCCTCATTCTGAACAGAGTCAAGTGCACCAGCAGCAGCTGTCTGTCAGCCCACAACTTCCCCTGCCCCAGTGCCCCCACATGAGAAAGGAGGTTATAGCAGCTGTGTGTGTTGAAATAATAATAATAATAATAATAATAATAATAATAATACATTTTACTACAGTCTCTAAACAATACAAAGCAGAATCTGTTATGGGAAAGATGAATTAAAATGAATGAAATAAAAATCATTTTGAACAATTTTAATGGTTCAAAAAGCACAAGTCCCTCTAAAAACTATTAATTAAATAGAACACGTGCAGTAAGAACAGAGGAGAAAATCTGTGGTGTGTGCAGGAGACTGGGGTGACTGCTCTCAGTCCAATCTGAGAAGTTCACATGTTGGTGACTATATGCTATTAGTTATATTATAGGAAATACTATATAATTGTATGTAATGTATGTCATGTACACTCTACAGAGCCAGGTCCAGGACCCTCTTCTGGTTTGTCAGGGAGGAATGTGGAGGAAGAGATGGAAGAGGGTACAGATGAAAGTGAGAGCGCAGAAACACAGGCGACAGAGAGTGAGGACGAAGATGTTGAAAGTAATTCAGAGGAGGATGGACTGAATGAGTGTACAGAAAGAGTCAGGAAGACAACAGAGAGGCAGGAAGAAAAACAAACTGATGTTGAGGTATTTGAAAGGGAAGAAGATAATCTGACTGGTGACCCTGGTTTCTGGCCAGCAGATTTTACTGATCATTGTTTATTTCCTATTTAAGAATCAGTGTTGCAGCAAATAAATTAATCAAAAATGAATTCTATACATGTCAACTGTCATGTTGTTCTTCTTTCACAAATATGGTAATGATAGTCAAAAATACCATTAAAATGCATAATTGTATGTAAAATAGCATTAAAAAATGTTGCCGCTGTGTTGGGGGCCCTGTAAAGATTCTTTTCATGGGGCCCAAAATCCCTAGCGGCGCCCCTGCCTCAGACACTCACGCATGACGTGCCTATTGATAAACAATGCACTTGATAGACTCACGAATTCAAATCAAAATGCAGCACTCGGTGACAGTTTATCTTTATCGGCAGCAGTGACGGTGTGTGGTGGTGGTGACTTGGCTCCTAAAAACACAGATAGGCTATAACTTTTTACTACAGCTTTTATTCATAAAATAATCAGAGCACAAAAGTTACCCGGGCCATGGCCCCCCTGGCACCCCCGGTTCCGCGGTGTATGGTACAGATTAATATTGTGCTCTTTGGAAATAAAAAGAAATATAATTGTTTTTTACAGAATATAAGTAACATAAATAAATAAATGCCTCTATTGTGACTAAATAAAACTTGTTGAACTTTTTCTAACACCGTGCCTGCATTCATTTGTGTACTTACCTGTGCATGGGTGAAGTCCTAAGGTGGCGTTGTTGGTGTAATTCTCTAGATCTGCCACTCGCAGTTTCAATTCAGCGGTATCGTTCGTTCCCGCAGCCCGCCACACAAGGAACAACAAGGAGTTTTGGAAAGCGAAGTGTTTTCACACTACATTTCCCATGAGCCTCCGCGCACACGGTGAAATTCTTGGACGGAAGAAAGCTAAAACATTTGCCAAGAACGTTTTCATTCATCAAGAATGAAAGCCGGAGGTTCGAAGACGATCAGATACCGTCGTAGACCATAAACGGCGATTCAGTGGCGTTATTCCCATGAGCTGCCGGGTAGCGTCCGCCCAGCATTTCCACCATTAATAATAATAACAAAGTTGTGATAAAGACAAAACGATATATATTTATCAAAAATGGACCCATTAACAAGTGTGGGTAACGTAGATTCATCCACATTAGAGACTTTTTTTATAACCAAATACAAACTCCTCGTTGTCCCTAAGACCAACGAGATGTTGACTCACATTATTTTCCTCTGATTATAGCAACTGCAACAGTACATAAACAAAATCACTTATGATATAGACATTAACAAGACTCTCCTGAAGATATTTAAAATTTATTTTATTGAGTCATCTCTACTTTTTGCTATAATCTTTTGGTTTGGTGATCTTAGGCTGCCGCTGGCCAAAAATAAATGGGGAAAAAATGTGGGAAAATGCCTGGAGAGAATCTAAAAGATCTTTGACCGTTCAATCAGAAAGCTCAGGTTATGGAAATCAATGCTCAGCACCCTGCAAAGTGATTTAGGGTGGAGGTTTTACCTTCATGGACGAGGCAGCAAGAGAAATACGAAGCTTTTATTGCAGCAGCTACTGACTTTCTGAACAGATTGTGATTTGGCCTGTTATTAGCTGCGGGTGTGTGTTGATTGCTGTTTTTATCCCTGTACTGTATTTTTCTGTATTTATCATCATCGATTGCTGTCTGTAGCAAAGCCAAACTGCACCTTGGGGACATTAAAGTTTTACTTGACTATGATGACGGTGGAGGAAGTTCAAGTGCTGCTGTCTGCCTGTCTGGTCTGAGCACGACCAGTCTGCTGCTGTTTTCATGGCTGTAATTTTTCCACTGGCCATCACATGTCCTCAAATGACACTGTAGTGTATTATACTCCCTAACACCTATCATGATCAATATTCATTTTACTTATCCTGTCTTACTAGCAAAATTATTGTTCAATTGAGAAGAAAACATCTGTATTTTCTTGTATGAGAGATATCAAGACAAACAGTATATTCATATGTCAATAAAAAATGTCACCACCAATATTAATGAAAAAAGAAAATTAGTAATTAAGGCTTACACTATTTCTACTTAATTCATATCCACCCTTTGAGTTTTTCAGCAGCGAGCTCATTTCCTGACACACAAAAATGTTGTTTGTGGCTTGTGGTGATAGTAATAATTATGATAGTAAATGTCATTGCACTTAAGTTGAAGCCAGAGTTTTCAGACGTCCTAAAAAGAACAAGGCTGATCAAATCATACGTAATCAGCTCACCTTAGGGGAACTATGACATAAGATGAAATGGCAGAATAAGACAAAGTTTTTGTTTAAACAGCTCAACAGCCGTAATCCTTAGAATTACACTGTGCAACTGCCTGATGATATTTTCTTTGCTTTCAATTATTAGTGATGAAAAAAAACCCTGCAGTGCATTATGATTATGAAAAAACACAATCTGAATGAGAGCAGAATGAGCTTTTTCTCTTTAGATATCACCCCTTTGTTTTGTCACTGTGTGTTGTCCATGTCTGCCATTAAAGTACATTGCATAAGGCAGTTAGTAATTTATCTGACAGAATATCACATCAAAAAATGAAGGTAATGTAGGTCAGCGAGGCCATCAAAACAGCTCCATCCCATCTCTTCAGATTACAGTGGAGATGCGTGGGCAGCTCCCACCTGTCATATCGTCTGCTAAAAGGCCAAATGGGTTTAATTCTTTAGCCAAAGGCAAGTTTGATTAAGATATTGGAGTTTTGAATCCTTTAAATAAAGTATTCTGTTACAACTTAACAGTTTTGAAAGTCATTTCACAGTCATGGCCAATTTCAATAACAATGAGATCTTAAGAGTAGGCTTTGTAGTGAAATGAAAACGTCTAAATTAAATGTATTATAACTCCCGCTGTGGCGTTCTTTTATTTTCATATAACCACTTTGGTCGTTCGGTCTCCACAGCTGTAGTTATAATGCTGTACATTCTCAAATACTAGGTCAAACATCATTAAAATATTATAAAATTTCTCTTTGCTACATGTGTTGCAGGCTTAGCTCTCAATTCATCACAGATGTTTTACTGCGAGGGTTATTCCCTTTGTGGATTTAGTTTCTCTCCCTCTATTCTCTCTGTAATTACAAAAAGCCTTAAATAGACCCATGCATTAATCATTTTCTGTCAGCCATGCACCCATACTGTACAGTGAAGTGTGTCATGGCACCAGTCCCAGCAGAGGATACACAGAAAAGTGGAAATGTGATCCTGCTCATTTCAGCGAATGTGGGTTCAAGGTCGAATCTGTGCTTACGGTGTAGTACGGTACATCCATGTAGCGACTGCTTTGAATGTACAATGTGGATAAAATACAGCACTGCTGTTTCTATTCAAGCAGCTTTACTCACAGACTTCCTGGTGAATTGCTCTGGGTTTATCCCTCAGCTGTGTGTGACTCGACTCCAAGGAGAGGAACACATGGTTATGCAGCACTGCAGGACCTACTCTCCATTTCCTCTTCAAGAAGGTGCACAGTCCCACACGCATCATCCCGCTACCCTTGGCCCTACACCATCGCTGCTCCTCTGCTTCTCTTCAGAGACCTCGGTCTCATTCATAATTAATGGCTGATGTATAAAAAAGGTAAGGGAATGC
This sequence comes from Trachurus japonicus, assembly GCF_045865225.1. Lineage (NCBI taxonomy): Eukaryota > Metazoa > Chordata > Actinopteri > Carangiformes > Carangidae > Trachurus > Trachurus japonicus. The sequence continues at coordinate 2,581,049 of NC_140927.1, forward strand.
CCCCCCAGAGAGTGGGCTTGAAAACAGACTTGAAGAGGTACATGTTGAAACAGAATGGTAATGTGAGAAAGGTATAAAAAGGGAATTAGAGAACGGAGCTGCATGAGCTAAGCCCTGATTAGATCAGCTTCACTTTAAGAGAAGCCGGGGTGTTAATCAGGACGGAGGCAGGAAGGTCACTCACCTAATTTACTGTGATCAGAGAGTGAAAGGTCCCTCCCATCTTTTTTTTTTTCTTATATCAAAGTAAGTGCTCACAAGTGGATGTAAGGTGCTGTGTAAGGAGGACTGAGCTGAGAGGACAGGCCTTTTCTCCCAGTTCATATCTATGGAGGTTGCAGGTGAATGTCCTGTCCTGTCCTTACTAACTTGTTTACTAATTTGTAACAGCAAATGCCTGGATTTAGCCTTTTTATCTCCACAGTTGTGTGTATCATTTAACGAGGAAGTACTTAATTAAACTCTAATCACCGTCTTTTCCTAAATCTCATCCAGCTTGGTTTTGTGCCTTAAAACCCAACCAAGCCATGGACATTTGCAATTACACTCTGCATGTTAATTATTGTGACTGTGACAATCAAGATCCTAGCTATAGAACCACAATTTCAGGTGGGTTGAAAAAAAAAATCTACATGTTTTTTCCATTTTATTATTTAAGTTAAAGGGATACTTCACCCAAAACCGATAATTCACCACTTTTCTACTCACTGTCATGCCAAGGAAGGGTTTGCAGAACCTTCAGAGTTATAAAAACGCTTTTGGAGTTCCAGGGGGGGTCCAACTGGCAACGGGTTTTCATATAATGGCGGCGGATAGAGTTCACTTTAGAATCATCCAAAGCACACACTATGAAACATCCAGATACCTCCATACTGCTTGTCCATACTAACCCAAGTGTCCTGAAGCCGCCACATGAAAAAGTTGTTCAGAAAAAATTAATTTGATCTCTGTTTTTAGCTTTGTTGTAGCAGTAGCTCCCAGTGGCTCTGTTGATATTTGCTGCAAGATGTTCTTCTGTGTTTACATCATGCATCCAATACATCCAACAGAGCCACTGGGAGCTACTGCCACAACTAGACTGTACACCATTATATGAAAACCTGTTGCCAGCCGGACCCCCCCCCCCCCCAGAACTCCAAAAGCGTTTTGATGACTCTGAAAGTTCTCCAAACCCTTCCTTGGCATGATGATGAGTAGAAAATTGGTGAATTGTCGATTTTGGGTGAAGTATCCCTTTAAAATAAGCCTGGTAGTCTGGGATCAGGCAGTCAAACGTCTCACATGAAACACAGATCCAACAGCTGTATCTAAGTAAACAATAATGTAAAGTAAGTCGTTTATGTGGAACAGTGCTTCACTCAGCATCACTATTGTCCAACATTGGTGAATCCCTCATGTCAGTGAAACTCTCTCTCATACAACTCTGATGAAACCTATTAATTTATTTTAAATCAGGACTTTAGACTTTTAGATAGTATTTTCATGTAGTTTCTGAAAGAAAAACTGGACACATATAATCTAGATTTCATATTATATGGCTTGTGTGTTAATATACACTAAATCTGTGTTATCTTTGGGGGGAAAAATTAAACCATCTGTGTAATCATTTAAATTTTATTTTAGCTTTAATGAGTTCAAAGAGAGATTTTTTTTAACATCATTCAATATTCATGATGTAGCTGAACTTGATGAGGCAGCTGGTCTTGCTGGCCCCGACATATTAGATCACCACAGTGGCTCCTGCTGGGTCCTTGCTCTAAGGGAGGAAAAACTATATGACTATGGTGGATGAGTAGAATGAAATAGAGATTGTAGTGGAAGAATATAATACATACAATACACCCAGGCCATATTGTGTCACATTCATGATTCCACAGCGTCATTGGTCAAAACAGAGACTGAAACCCTGATGCTGCGACTTCACAGTAAAGTGCTGCACTGGGAACACACTGTCCGGTTGCGTGAGCATGGCAGCTGATGTCCTGAAGTTGCTGCAGTCAATCACACGTGAGTTCACACTGGTTGCACACCGGTGTCAGCTGCAGTGCTGCTCCTGCCAGCTCTCTGTATGCACTTTTCAGGCTGCAAGAATGATGAATTTTGTTATTATAGATTCATTACTTCTTTTCTTTTTTTTTTAACTTTCATGTGTGTAACATATTCACATACACAGCCATAGTAGAAGGTGTCAGTTTTGTATAATGTTGCTGGTATGTTGTGAATCTGTGAACACGTCACTTGGTCTTTTCTCCATCATTAGACAAGAGGCCAGCTCTCCAGATCACGTGATGCAACCACAAGGCAAGAGGCTTCTGTGGCACACAACCTGCGTGTGCCTCTATTCCCATGACATGGCCACTGCAATGAAAATGAAAATCAGCACCTTCTGCAGCCACCATACTCACGCCATGACTCCAGTGTGTTCCTGGCCTCAGACTGGCTGCACGTCATATTTCGGTAACACTTTACTTGAATAGGTATTCATAAGATTGACATAACACTGTCATAACCATGACATGACACCTGTCATAAACATCAATGAATACTTATGACAGCTGTCGTTAAGTGTCATTCGGTAAGTTATGTCACTTTTAATGCAAAGTTGACATTGTTTGAGATGTTTTTGTTCTGACAACTTGACATAAAGACGACATAACCTATCATAGCAGACCTAATTGCCAAACTTTAAAAATTATGTCAAGTTCTCATAACAAAGACATCTCAAACAATGTCAACTTTGCATTAAAAGTGACATAACTTACCGAATGACATTTAACGACAGCTGTCATAAGTATTCATTGATGTTTATGACAGGTGTCATGTCATGGTTATGACAGTGTTATATCAATCTTATGAATACCTATTCAAGTAAAGTGTTACCCATATTTTTATGACACAAATGTGAAAATGTAATGTGACAATGTGAAAAGAGTTCCAACTTATCCTACTGTGCCTCCTTTCCTGTGTCTGATTCATCTCATTGCTTTACTGTCCAGCCAGTTTAGTTCACTCTCACCACTCTGATAATGCAATTTAATCCATTTTATGCCACCTGTTCAGCAGTAAACCAGAGATATACGATGAGAGACCAGCTGGTGAACATAACCACTTTATGGTTGGTTTAATGGTTAGTTCACAAAGGCAACACCTGAAACTTATCCAGTCTCCTAAACAGACACGAGAGACTGTTTCATCAAGACATTTCAGACTGGTCTGTGCTGTTGGTCCAGTTTTCATTTTGTTTATAGATTAGTCTCGTGCAAATGTGTTGTTTTCTGTATCTGAAATGATGGGTTATATATATGTATATATATATATACCAACTACCTAACGCTTGGAATCGTGATGTTATTGAAGCTGATGCGATCCTTATACTGCTGATGAGTTACCCTGAACAAATGCTATGTGAGTGAAAGATGGCTCTGGATAAAGCCAGTACGCCATGTTGATAGTAATTTGAAAATAAAGATGTTGCCATGGAATCCAAACAGTAATGGCATGATGTTGCAAAATATTTTTGAAGAAAAAAGTGATGAACTCCGTTATCTTGGTCTCTTGATTGCTCCTATTTTTGGAGACAGCACGTTTTCTCATAATCACAATTGAGGCCAATATTTCTCTATCTTAGGATAATGGACCTTACATTACTGCTCTTCAGCTGTGAGAAGTGTCATTATTGTGGTTATTGTTATGCTGCAGAGCTATTTTACATGAAAATGGAAGCTAAATGGAAGCTGATTGGTTATAAAGATGGCCTGGATGTCTTTTCCCCCTTTTTTTAAACAAGGATACTGACACTGAATACTTTTCAATTTTGAAGACATAACAATTGCCTATTACAGGAATAAATGAAAATCTAATGATTAACTTCCACCTGCCAAGCTGCAGCAGTGCTCACAGTCCTGGGAATCCATCAAAGACGGAGGATGAACGCGTCCTTCGTCTCATCATACCGGGGAAACGGTTAAATCCATCTCACATTAATATCCTTCTTCTATAGGGGAGGCGATAGGAAAACACATCAGTGTGTGTGTGTGGTGTGGTCACTGCTAATGAAAGCGCACAAATAATGCCGGCTGGCATCGTGGGGAGTGGAGGTGGAGATTTATTTGATGATTGTGAGCAGCTGTCGAGCCGACGGGCTCAAGTGTAACACATCAGACGTGTGTGTAAATAACATTTCCTCAGCTTGGGATTGAAATGCTGAGAATCAGGAGAAGAAAAAAGAAAAAAAAAGAGGCACTGACTGTTGCCGAACATATAAATAAACACTCTCCCATGGGAAGTGAAGAAAAGATGAGTGACGATTGAAGGAGAATTGAAGGAGAAATCCGTCTTGCTGTTCTATTTCCTGTCACTGATTGAACAAAGTAAAGGCAACACATGACTGTGACCAGGAGACTGATGGACTGATTGTGACATCAGGAGGTCAGCTTCGGACCGACACCGCCCCCATTTCAACCAACGGGGCCACGTGCGCTCCCTCTTCCCAGTGCACTGTGAAGCTCTCGGCTGCATCAGCAGGGAATAACTCTGTCACCAAGATCAAAGAGGAATCAGTCATAATACTGTACAAGAATACACACGCTGCATGTGAATGAAAGCCGAGCGGGGTGGAGGAATTGACGAGACAGATTAAAAGGAATTTCTGAGTGGACAAAGTCAGAGTTGGGTTGCGCTGTCACTGCAGAGGAGCATCACCCGCATCATCATGACAACCATTTAGTGAGCCGCCATTAATGTGTTGCTTTCTGAATACAAATTTAGACTTCATTTGGAGACTAAAGAACATCAAACACAAATTAGAGGCAAAAACAGACTGAGCAGAGGGAATGTATTTATACACCTCAAAACAAAGGAAGCAAAAATAGAGCCGCTACAGTACAGGAGGCTAAAATAAGAACAGGTTTTGAAAAGAAAAAAAAACATTGTTATGTAACATTAGACACTTTATCCTTGGGCCAGAGATTATAAGAGTCAGAGGGATTAGTACACTTGGCAACCATGTGGGCAAGGGCAGCGTGGCAGGAGTGGTCACACAGAACCAGCTTATTGTAAAGACAGAGGACTGTTTGTTGTAATAACATGGCAGGAAAGACACACACACCTTTCCTCTTTCTCCTTAAATCATTGAACGCTCAATAAAGTGCCACGGTGTGTGCAAACTGTGGGTGGATATAAGTTGCCACAGTCGCTGGGAAGCCGCCAGCTCATCGATGTAGTAAATCATCACGTCCGACTCCTGCAAAACAAACGGTGTGCGGCAAAATCTACATTTCAAGTCCAAATACATGCAATTATGAAACAGAGATGAGCTCCAATCCCAAAGGGATCAAGTTAACAAACAGGAAAACAGAAACAGTAACAAAGTCAATTCAGTATATTACTGTTTCATCAGTCTCTTTTTACACTCTAAGCCCACAGATTGTTTTGTAACTATTTTTATTGCATGTGTGACATTCTTTTTGAGTGGGCATCTGGAGAAAGACAAGATCAGAACACTGCATGCTGGGTAATCAGGGGATAGTGATTTATTGTTTTACCCGTACTCTCTTGAGTCACAGTCAGAATGACAGGTGAGCTGGTGTTAAACCATGCATTAACATATCTGGTCCAGACAAGGTTAATCAAACATCATTAAACTTGATCCCAGAGGTTTTAGACAGGATGCTACTGATAGGTGGTGAACATTGTATAAAATGACACTCTAGTTGACCTGAAATCAACATCAAGGTTACAGAAACCAATCATCACAGAATATGGAGTAATTTCCGTCTGTCAGCTGTTACTTTACTTATTTACTCCTCTATTACTTGCACTTGTCTTGATTCTACATACAACTGGAAGAAACTGTTGCTTAAGCCTAATATTTCTGCACAAAGTTGACCCAAGTCTGAGAGAGTAGTTACCAAACATGACAGGCATTCTAACTTTTATAACTAAACTTGGGCAGAGCCAGACACCATTAATGTGAGCTGAAGTACTGACATTGAGAATCTGTCTTCTCTCAAAAGACTCTGCATTAGCTATGATGAAAAAAAAAAGTTATTCTACATAGACAAACATGTTTCCAATACAAAATGAAAAAACATCAAAATGCTTTCCTATAGTTTTATCTGTCTTACCTTTATGGTATCAGATATCATAACTGGATTGTTATGGCTCAACATTTTTGGTCAGCAAAATAATAAGAAAATAAATAATAAGATGCCAACAACAAACAATAACCAAAACCAAAAACAGTCTAGATGCAGGCCAAAAAGAGGAAGTCCACATGGTTCACACAGTGGACCATAGGACCCAGAGCATTTCCCCCCAAACTAACTCAACCTAAATGAACCACTAAGTTAAAAAAACAACAACAACAGATGCAAACAGTGTTGCTGATAAATCAATACTCAAACTAATGGGGAAAACAGGGAAGCATCGGCTACTGGGAAGTGTCAGAGAGAGAGGTCTTTCTCTGCTCCGGAAGAGGGTGCAACATAGATACTGTAGGGAAAACATGGAAACACTTCACTGAGTTGTTACAACCTATGCTTGTACTGTATGGACTGGATGAAATGCAAACAGCTCTGAAACACACACTGCAGCTTGGAGACATTTCAATGTCACTGTAGAACAAGACCATGTTAAAAACTAAGTACAGTATACATATAACTGAACTGTGTTGTATTTGCAATGAGCTTAGTGCCAGCTGGATCCCTCTGTGTGCTTACAGTAGTCAACATAAGTGACTTTACATTAGAGCTGCTCTCGTATGTTTTTCTGTCTCTGTGACACATGAGCACATGTTTTAAATAGTAACACAAACATTGTCCATTAAGCCGAGCTGTTACTCTGCTCTTGAAATCCCCATTTCATTTGAGTGTCCAAATTCTCCAATGTGTACTAAAGAGGACGAAAGCAGTGAACGCAGCCTGTCTGCCTCAGTGTCCAGTGTCAGTCATGCATGTTTCAACCTGTTAGTCACACCTTCCTGTTATTTCACTCACAGTCCTCACATTTCCTCTGTCCTCACACGGCCACAGTCACACCTAGGCACATTTCACTAGACTAGACCATGTAATGCACATTCACTTTACATTCACCACAATGACAGCCAGACCTGAGAATGAGTCTCACACTCTGGCCTCCGCATGTATAATAATAATAATAATAATAATATATTTTATTATTTGTAAAGCGTTTTACATTTTAACAAAAAAATGATACAGGCAATAAAATGAATAAATATTTAATAAAACATGAGCAATCAAAGAGAAGTTAAAAACAGTTCTCTAAAAAAAACAAGACACAATTACAGATGAAAAGATTTTTGTTAACACTTTATAATAAGTACACACTATTAAGCATTAGTTAAGCATTAATAAATACTGAATTCTTCATTTATAACGCATGAATACTCATTAGTATGCAGTTTATTAATACAGTTACTGTTTATCAATGATGAGTAAAACATTTTAACTGTGTTTATAAACTACATACTAATGAGTATTCATGTGTTATAAATGATGAACTCAGTATTTAATGCTTAACTAACGCTTAAAGCAGAAGTAAGCGATCCGGTCGTTTTGGCTAATGCTGCGTTCCAGGCAGGCTTTTGAAACCGTAATTTTTTTTTTTTTTTTTGCCTTTATTTAACCAGGTCGGTCCCATTGAGACACAATGGCCTCTTTTTCAAGGGAAGCCTGGCCAAGACAGCAGCAAATTACAGCTTCAAGTCACAACTTACAACTTTGTAATGTTCCAGGCAACCCACTCGTGTTTTACCGACCTGTTTTACCTGTGAAAGTCACTATAACGGCCACTCGTAACTTTTGACCCGTGAACTCGTACCAGATCGAACTGGTATGACTTCACAGGTCGGAAAAACACGAGTTACGGGTTGCCTTGAACGCACCATAACGTCTTGTCAGCCGATGGAGTTAGCAGCCCCCGCCCTCGTCATGGATCTATTGGTCCTCGTCCCTACGTCACCACATTCACGCACATCCCTTGGCTGCACACACAGCCCTTCATGCCGTTCTCTCTCCTCATTGGATAAAACTTGTAGGATACGAGAAAAGTTTTCTCCCTGGCTCAGAGCAGAGCAGAGTGACTGACAGACCCGTGTTTCGGACCAAACACTCTATGTAAGTGATTGCTGTCGGAAGATATAACTATTTACAGTAAGACAGACTTATATTAACACAAAAATATCACTTACTTCTGCTTTAATAGTGTGTACTTATTATAAAGTGTTACCAGGTCTTTTTTAAAAGGTACGTTTTGAGACCCTTATTAAAACTATCAGTCGTCTGTATTTATGATCTTACAATGTAAACGAAAAACACAGCGTGCAATGCATGGACCAAGTTCCACTGCTAAAACTGTGCAACATTGCGGCCGCAAATATGAGTCAGTGTTCACACAGATGATTCATTCAAACGGCTGAAATCTCTGGTGAACAGATGAGTGGATGAGTGAACTGGGGACTGACGCTCGGCACGGCTCTAACTGGGTAATGGGAAGCAGGTGTGCAGGTGGCAGCAGGCTGAGGCCCGGTGCTGACAGATGCACAGGAAGTGGAGTGACAGGTGCTTGTGACTCAGCAGATTCATGGGAGGAGAAACATTCAGGGCTGCCTGGTGTTTATCATCATGGTGAGTATTTAATTATGAAAATCAATAAAGGACACTTCTGCTGCTGTTCCATCGTAAAGCAATTAAGCTGCTTAAATAGTTTATAAAGCATGAACTACCCAGACAAGCTCGGCCTCGCTCTGTGCTGTTCCTGTCTGTGCAGGCCTGGCTGGTGGCATTTTGGTGTTCAGACAGTGGACGGTGGACACATTTCCTATCACACCTCGACCTTTCACGCATCAAAAGCTTGTGTCTCCCACTCTCTGGAAACTGGATATGCGCTTTCAAGTGAAGGAAAGCAGTGGCCTTCAAACTGTGATGAGCTAACAGAAGAGACAGCATTTGCTCATTTGATGTTGAGGCTGCATGGATAACCTTTGGTACAGTTTACAACCACTTGGCTTTCACTATATGAGAGCTCATGACAGGATGTAAACTGGCATCACACCCTCTGTCACACATATACACCCATATCCTCCAAACTACAATGGTGTAATAATGTGAGCTCTCACATTAGTCTGTTTCAAGCTAATTATCTTGAAATGTCACCACAGTCAGACACAACTCATAGGTAATTTCACATTATCAAAAGGTTCAGGTCAGTTGCCTGAACATAATACTAATATTGATGCTTTGATCAAATGACTGACTGATTGGTCATGTTTAATTGTCGGTGCAAGCTATTTTTAGAACGGTGGAGCAGAGCCGCGAGCTGCTCAGAGCTACGCTACGGAGGCTAATGGGATTATTTGGTTTCCTTCACCAAACTCATCAAATATACAATCCAACAACTCAAAAACGCTCTGGTGGACAAGTTTTGACCTGCACATTCACCATGCTATGAGATAATAACAGAACGTTACGAGACAGAGTTGTTTTAGAGGTAAATTCATGCAAAACTGCTGATGCGCGTTTCCGTCAGGGGCAGCATTTCCCTCGAAAACAACTCTGTCTCGTAACGTTCAGTTATTATCTCATAGTGTGGTGAATATGCAGGTCACAACTTGTCCACCAGAACATTTTGGAGTTGTTGGATTTTGTATTTGATGAGTTTGATGAGGGAAACCAAGAAATTCCATTAGCCTCCGTAGCGCAGCTCTAAGCAGTTCACGGCTCTGCTCCGCCGTTCTAAAAATAGCTTGCACCGACAATTAAAGGTAACGAATCTACTCCTAAAACTATAGGGATTATGACAATGGGCCAATTTGCCAAAATGTTAAACTATCCCTTTAAGGTTACATATAAAAGCACAAATTATCCGTTGTGGGTAGGAGCCACATTTTTTCATATTTTCCAATTGCTATCTCTATCCTTTATGCTTTGTTGTCAAGTAAGAGGTTTGTTGATATATTTAAGTGTAGAAATTGAATTTGGACTATAGTCAATTACTGAGTCCATTTCTAACCAGAAACTTCATATATGACCATGTACTATGAATTTAAGATGCATTAACACTTTGGCCTCTCCTGGGTAATGGATGTCTAATCTCTCATGTTCCATTTCTTTGATGGAGGAAACATGGTGCTCCACTCAGTTCCAGAGAGGGATAATGAAAGCTGTGTGATCAAGGTGAGGTTAAAAAATTAATCAGTTCACTATGACTTTCATGTCAGGACATCATAGGACATTATAGGTCATTTGATATGAAAGTAAATGATACAAGTTGAAGGTATCTGGGCAAAATGTCAAAAGTCCTGACAAATTGTCACTCCAAATTCAGGTCTTGCTTTTTTGTTGTTGTTGTAAATTTACTAACATTTCTCCAATTCTCTTTCCCTTCATAAGGTGTTCAATGAGGATTGATTGGGGTAAAGGGGATTTGTCTTTTCTTATTTTTTGCATGCTGCTGTAACACAACAAAATGTGGAAAAAATCAAGTGGTGAGAATAATTTCAGGCTTAACTGTATCTCTGTGCCTGTAATCTTTAAACCAATTATTCAGACACCTCTTAGACCCACTATGGCACAGCTCCCCACTTCCCCATTACTTCCACCTAACCTTGAGGATGTTCAGGGTGCTTCACCTGGAGGATTCCATCTTTCTCCTGCTGGTTTATTGACTCCACTCCCACCAGCAGCCTCAAAACTACAGCAGGGTTCTGTCCAATCTCTGGAGTCTTACTGTATCTCCATGGGCGTTCACTTAATGAGGAGGCCTTCCTTTATTGCTGTCACAACAAATATTGATGTTCCCATTTTGACCATCTGGTCCTCATTGAAATGCCCATTGGTCGTAAGAGGCAGTGATTGTGTAATAGCCTATAATTATGTCCATTTTCACTGTTCATCATTTTATTCTTGGTGTCTGCTGAAATAGGTTTACATGCTTCTATGTTCCAAAGCCCCATGTGTCTCCACATGTGTTGCTATTGATCACAAATGTTCAGATCTCTTGATAATACAAATCTTCATCTGTTCTTTTAGCCAAACCAACAAGCTGGTGGCTTGTCAATCTGCTTGTGTGAGAGTGAGAAAGAGAAAGAGAAAGAGAGATGGATCAAGAAACAGAGGAAGAGCAAGCGGAGCACAGAGCAAGTCAGTGTACTGCCACAGCTCTTAGAATGCTTTTTTCTTAGTGTGCTGCGGGGCCGCGTCAAACTCACAGGAGGTAGTGAGGTCATGGTCTAGGTGGCAGGGATCCAGCACTAAAGAACATCGTCTGTATGAGAGAGTTTTGGGAAAGTATTTTTTGCCCCGACAAGTGACTCACTTTGGGATGTACTTTTATCCTTGCGTCTCTGTGGAATACAAAGATGCACAAAAAGCAGGGGGGAGGGGCTCTTTAAAAGTGTGAGACATGAGCAACACAGTTATCTGCCTCCAACCCCCAATCCTGTTCATCCATAGCCTACACCATACACAGATAGTAGTGTATGAAAAGTGTACACCACACTATGCAGCCATCCAGGTGTGTCTGACCATTGTGACTACTCAGACACACCTGGATTAATCAGTTTGTCCAATAATGTAGCCTCAGTGTCGCACTCACACTCGCCCCCTCTGGCTCCAACCTTCGACTGGTTGCCAGGTACGCCAGAGTGGCTAGTAGCTAACACTAAGCTAACGCTAACTGTATTTAACGAACAGCAGCTCCAGTGTCGACAGCTGCCTGGAAACACATCTAAATCATTTCACACTAACTCACCTGCAGACGACCCCGACAAACCCACAGCATCACGTCTGCACCGGAAACGTTACAGTACCAGCTGACCGTTAGTTAGCATTAGCATTAGCACAATGCCATTTTCTCCACAGAGCCATCAGGATCTGGCTCCCCCTGAGCTCCGCCTCACATGACATCAACATACTGTAGTAATGGTGTTGGCGCAGAGATCATTTCATGTCGATGTTGCCAGTGTAACCAGATGTAGGCCTAAATATTTATTTTGGCCCTGTCAAAATTTAAAAAACAACTAGGCTATGCTATAAAAAAAACAAACAGTAAAATTAGGCTACTTTTATTCTGCAACCCTCAATGTTCTGTGGATGTATTATTTTTGAAAAATTAATCATTTTTGTGAAAAAGTTGTAGCTATAACCTTTAATTAAACACTGAAAAACTGAAAAGTGAGCTGCAGTTCATTAACTAAACACATTACTCCAAACCATTAGTGAATCTCAGTGTGTAAGATAAACTTGACAAGAATACAGTAGACTTCATGGGACAAAATCATTACTCTACTCAAAACAGAATCAGAATAATCACAATAACAGGGACCGTATCTGAGGATGAGACTGCCCCAGAATCTGTTCCTTCATGCGCTCAAATCATCTAAAGGTTCTGCTTCTGTTGTTTATTGTCACTAGAAACTAATTCTTTGGTAATGGGCCTCCAGTCCATCATGTCAGGCTTTTCTCAGTGAATATGGCACACAGCTGCACTGCTCAGATGTGCTTGTGTTGCTGTGCTCCAGGGCCCGCTGAGCCCTCTCTGTGTTCAGCTCATGACACTGAACAACTATAAGAAGTCAAACAAATGTTGACTCACTTGATCAAAAAGGCTACAGACCTCTGGACACATTGCTTAAAGGACACTGACAATCCAACTGCTGGACTGGAAATTAGACTTCTTGATGGTTCTTGATGTGAGTTGTATCTTTGAGGACTTTGAAATGAGCTCTGGGTACTCTGTGCATGTACAGTACCTCTCTGGTTTACCTGCTCCAGCTTTCTAATTAAATTGTTTATCACATCTCTAATGATTTGTTGCAAATCCTTTAGAAACTATCTGGGGTTTCTTTTTTGACCAAAGTGTCACACAGACAACAACAACAACAGAGAGCATAGCATCTTTCGCCTGTGTTGGGGTACTAGAGGAATTAATTGGTTGCCTCTCAGGCAACATGTCCATGCTGACATTTGCCCCGTAAACCCTGTCCACTGCATGTGTCCCCTGCTGCCATCTCACTTAAAGCAGACAGTGCCTGTTTATATTAGTTCAGTACAGCATGTATGGCTCTTGTGTGACACAGGTCAGAAGATGCCTAATAGCTTTCTGTGGCCCATCTTTATTTGTTGCAATTTCCTTGAAGATGCCTTTTAGCTCTCCTGACTGGACAATTTCCCAATACCTTAATCCGTTCCATGGGGATGTGAATAGCAGCTTAAGTAGCACAGACTTGTTGGGTGATAAGGTTTACACTGTGAGCACCTCACTGCACACATGAAGCTTTCAGTCCTTCTGAATGATGGTCTGTGCACCTTGTTATTTATCAACCATGTTTGCTGTGCCATCATCATGTGCCTGGTAGGGGAGAGTGGGGTAAGATGAGCCAGTGGGTAAGTTGACCCACCCCTTGTTTCTAGGAAACTATAGGAAAAAATTAGCATGTGATCAAATATTTGGGAGGCAGGCATCATTTCATGGAGTCTGTGAATGTTAGAACCAGTAAAGTGGTTTAAAGGGATAGTTCACCCTAGAATGATATTTCGCTCATTATCTACTCACCCTCATGTGGACTAAGGGCTGGATGAGGTTTCAGAGTCCTCCGTCCCTTCTCTGAGTTACAGGGGGTCTCAGCGTAGCAGTGCATGTCCATATAACGGTTGTAAAGGGACACCAGAGCTCTTCGTAAAAAAACACACACAAAAAAAACATCCAAATACCTCCATGATGCTCGTATGTAATGTCCGTCTTGTGCTGAAGCCCCAAATTGCGTAATTGTCCCGAAAAAAATTAAATAAGTCTATATTTTAAGCTTGTTTGTAGCGGAAGCTTCTCAAAGCTCCTCTTCCTGGTCCGTCCAAATCTCGCGTGATTCGCAGTAACCGCACTGACGCCGGCGCAAATCACGCGAGATTTGGACGGACCAGGAAGAGGAGCTTTGAGAAGCTTCCGCTACAAACAAGCTTAAAATATAGACTTATTTAATTTTTTTCGGGACAATTACGCAATTTGGGGCTTCAGCACAAGACGGACATTACATACGAGCAGCATGGAGGTATTTGGATGTTTTTTTGTGTGTGTTTTTTTCCGAAGAGCTCTGGTGTCCCTTTACAACCGTTATATGGACATGCACTGCTACACCAAGACCCCCTGTAACTCAGAGAAGGGACGGAGGACTCTGAAACTTCTTCCAGCCCTTAGTCCACATGAGGGTGAGTAGATAATGAGCGAAATATCATTCTAGGGTGAACTATCCCTTTAACATTTATGACCAAAAAAAATCATTTTTCACTCTCGAAAGTGAATTTTGTTGATCATAAATTTCAAGAGAACTGTGTTTAGACCAAAAGAGATTATTGTAAATTTGTTTTATACATGGGTTGTGGTATCTATGAGCTACAGCATGAGGTAGTAAACTTAGTATGAAAGTGCACCATTTTAGCTGTGGGGAGTAATAAACCCAAGTCAAGGTAGCTGTGGGGTAAGTTTATTCATCTGGCCAGGGTTAAGTTGAGCCACCTATCCTATACACTTATGAATGTATTTTGGCTGTATATGTCCAAATTATTAAATCAAGATTTTATATGTTTGTGATTACAGTAAGTATGTTCCTGAAAACAGGAAAAGTTGTTTTACTTTCAAAGAAAAATCTCTGGGATTCTTCCCAAGATGTGACGTAATTACAAAACTCCCCAAATCTCAGTGAGTTGGTGGCTCAGGAAGTCCCTGCTGTTTGTGTTCACCTGCAACCTGGATAGATGAAATATTAAGTAAAGGGGGAGGTAGGAGATGGATGGAAGGAAAGAAGGGGGGGTTGATCAATTTACCCCACTCACCATGCTCCACAAGACCACTTTTTTTGAACGTGCTATATTTTAAAAAACAGTATTTACACTCATTCTGTTAATTTGTAGGGATGCAAAACATCCTAAAATATGCAGATGTGTTAGTTAGCAACTATAATTGTCTTGATGTAGTGATCCTGAATACAAAAAGTGGCTCAACTTACCCCACTCTACATGTTTCTTTATTAGGCAAATTTAGGTGTAGTAACATCATCCCCAGCAGGTTTTCTCCATTGAACCTCACACAGACCTGTGACTTCCTCCTGCACAACCAAATCATGGTCAGCATGCCTTAATCACAAGGCCTTTGGCTCTTCTCCTGTGGTGCCATCCATCATTATCAGGAACTGTAAGTGTGAAATGGATTGAATCTTTTCAACAATGTCACTGACAAAGAAGCTGCTCATCAAGTTAGAGTGAATTATTTTGGAAGTGAAATATTTACCTGCCAACAACCTGGAAAGGCACTTTATATGATTGTTGATCCAGATTTCCCTCATTCTGAAGCTCAACCCTGCACAGCACCAAAAATTGTTCAGAGGGATACCCTTGCTTCCTCTTTCTGTGCTGCATCAAATCTTGGCAGAAGACAATGAACTGAGCAATGTGTGTACAGATGAGCAGGTATTGTCTTCTGACAATCAGTCATGAAATTGAATGACTCAGTAGTCTTTCTCCAGCATCTGCAGTCTGCTGAATAAATGCATGCTTTGTAACATTAAAAGCACGGCACACCTTCCAAAACCAGGAGTGAAATGGAGCCGTGAGAATCTGTTGCAGTGTTTTCAAAATGTGAGGGTATATTCCCACAGACTGTGATACGATAAATCAAATTAAAGGATTAAAGGATTGGGGGTTTTACGGTGATATGGTTTATTAGGTGTGAATGGTTGGCTGGAGACAGCTGGAGTAGACGTGTCCAACACATCTGTGACCTGCACCATCATCTCCTTTTCCTCTCTCTCTTCTACCTGCTCCTCTTCTTCTAGACTCAGAAATAGAGTATAGGCCTACTAAATAGCACATAAATTAGATATGCAATTCTGACCAAACAGTGATATATTTTTCACTTTTTTAAATGAAGTTAACTTGACCAATAGCTTTTCATGTGTTGGAAATTGAATTCAGTTTCATCACAGCCTCAGTACCAATGGATAGGGGAGACAGGTCTGGCTATGTCAGACCACTACCACATTTAAAGGGACATTGTGTAACTTTCTTCTGGGAGTAATTCCATTTCCTACACAATATACCTTTAAAATGGTCTGTTTGTGAGTGTGTGTGTCTTGGATTGATAACTGAAAATAATTATGTTCCTTTATCAAAGGCACCCAAGATACATTTCACTTTTCATTTTGTTAATTATATTACAAAGATTGGTTTTAAGTTGTCACAAAGTCTCAACAGCGGTGAAGTCACTCAGAGATAATTATGAGCTCCATAGTTTTTTACTGCTGTAGATGATGTAAGTCATTCCTCGCTGGGGAACAGTCTTATCTCATCAAACTCTTTATTGCTGGTTCTGGTGTCAGGAGTGTTTTGAATATAACTCCTTGGAAAATAAATAGCAATGTTGTACAGTGTAATTATACTCTGGAGTTATAATGTAACCTTATCAAGACAGACTAGTAGAGGACAGGATGTTCCAGAGCATGGGTGCTTTTGACTACTGGTTTGCGATATGGTATTTATAGGGTACAGTTTGACCTACTGAGTAACAGTGTGGATGTTTGAGAGGAACCTGGAGAGAACAAGCAGCATATTGTAGTGAGATGACGTGATGTTGTGCACTATTATGAACAGAACATTGTCTATTTTCCTATTGTCCTATGTGTGTTGTGTGTATGAGTACCCCCATACATTATTGTCAGCATTTTGTCTTCCAAACTGTACCTCCAGTTGCTTTACTTTCTCTTTTTTCAGACCTTTCTGGAAGGTAGAAATACACTCTTCTATATGCACTGTCACAGTTTTGTTTTTAAGTTGCTGATTAATACATGCAATGTTTGCTTAGTAACGTCATTATCTTTTAAAGTAACTTTTTTTAAAAATTGCTCTTAATACTTACTACAGCTGATAGAGGGAGAAGCGTGTCACACATTTGTGTGTAAAGACTGAGTTTAGACTGTGTTTGCCAGCATGGAGCGTCACTTTTCTCATGATGTTACACAGGTGCTGAGACCAAGAGAAACCATAGGAATGTCCTCCTTTTTCATAATTGCAGTTTGAGTTTCAGTTGCAGCAGGTTTAGCAGATGAATAGCTCAGAGACATTCCTGAGGAGTGTCCTTTTTTTCTACACATGAAGCAGCTTTAAACCCACTGCATGAAGAAGACAGAGGGCTGCTGCCTCAAAATAAAACCTCAAAAATAAACTCAGATATAATATGTAACTTTTGTCATTTAAAGTCATCCATGTCTTGGACCTATGTGATAAATGTAATCTGTACTTTTCATTCAGTCATTTGTCTTTGGCTTCATATCCTCGACATGCATATTGTGGGTGTCTGCCAGAAGCTTATAATGGAATTTATATTCAGTTTAACTCACATTTTATGATAAATTCCATCGCCTTTTTGAAAGTTTTTTGTAATCAGACAGTTAAATTACTTTTTTCTTTCTTTGTTTTCCCTTTGTGTTATCCATGTATTCTGTGCTTTTAGTTGAATCCAGATATTATATTATTATTAGATAGATATTATAATATTTGCATTATATCTGCAGTTCTTGTTGTGTGTTTACCCCTGTCTTTGTTGAACACTCAGATCTCTGGATCTGAAAGACTGTTTTCAATCACTGTAACTGTGCTCTGTCTTCATGGACAACCACACAAAATGATCTATTGTGTTTTCATGGATGTTACATTTTACTCAATAAACTGTCTTCCTTCTTTAGAGCTGCCCAGTCTATTTAAGCATAGATGGTCCCTGGGTGATTTATGTGTCTGAAAGTACAAGCTCAGTGAAGAAATGCACATCTGCAAACATGATGCTCTAACATGCAGTCACTTTATCATGTTATGTAATCTCTGCCCATGCAGTAATATGCTATCTCTTAGTTTGAGTACAAAAGGTTAATTCCTGCAGTGCCAACAACTGTCACCTCAGGTCTAGGAAATATTTAGGATTTACAAGGAAAAACATATTTTTGGATGGATTAAAGCCCTTCATCGCCCTTTATTTATTTTTCGCCAGACTGTTCATAGCCCGTTCTGTTGAATGTGGGTTAGTGAGGGCTAACTTGGCTGCAGCGTTACTGCCGGATGAATGAACAGCCCGCTTCCACTCACAGCTGGCGCACCAGCAGTCTTTACGCGCAAGGCATCATTGGCTGAGAAGCCATGCGTGTCACAGAGGAGAAGACGACTCCAAACGAACCACTTCACTAGTTTCCCTGCGTCGGACCAGTCGGTGTGTGTATGTGTATGTGTGTATGTGTGTGTGTGGGTGACCGCTCGGAGCTGCATTTCTTTTTCCGAATCGGAAGGACCTGAGTTAGGATCTCCTCGCCGGAGCTCTCCAAGGTGCTGAAACATGAACCAGAGCGCAGGAGCAGCGCAGCACAGCCGGAGATACTCGGATGACGGGAAGGTAAGAGAGCCGGTTGTTGCCGGACACCGCCTCGTGGCTCCTGCAGCCTGCTGTGGGAGTGGGACTCATGTCTTCATGATTGTAACCCCGGACGCTTAACTTTCTCTGCGTGTTCAATGTGATGCAAAACTTTGTAAAAGTAAAGTTGGCTGCTTTGCTCCGATGAGTTGACAACTGCAAAACTAAACCACGTGGTCAAGCTGCGAGTCGTTTGAATCACATATTAACACTGTGTGTATGTGTATGTGTATGTGTGTGTGTGTGTGTGTGTGTGTGTGTGTGTGTGTGTGTGTGTGTGTGTGTGTGTGTGTGTGTGTGTGTGTGTGTGTGTGAGTGAGTGTGAGCCTGGACATGTGATGGTCCGCTGTGTCCGTGAAGCGCACGTTACGTACCATGTTAGATGAATGATTTATCGGCAGGACAAATGGTGTTCCCATTTGAGGACAGTCTATCTGTCGAGTGGATCCACTTGATTCAATTATTCATGGCACTTTGAATATGCCACAAATATGGCTGTGTAAATATTAACATTTAATATCGATCATAGCAGACGACCTCCGCATGCATTTATGTTGTGTTTTGTACTTGCTGCGAAGAGGATGGAGCTGTGTTTGTGTTGCTGTGTTACCTTAGAGCTGAAAGCTGCGGTCCTGCTCAGAGTAAGACAAGGAAACAAAACTAGAAGTGCAGACTCTTCTAGTGGGGAACATCTCAGGTGAGGAGGATGATGGATTTATGACGAGAAAACTTTGACCTGAGGGTGGCGCAACATTTCTCATTGTCATCAGACTTTATTTAAGCTGTGTGAGCTCAGCCTCAGCTCTACTTACAGTTGCAATGTTTTGTGGCATCTTTAATGGAAGTCCAGTGTTCATCATCTATTCTAAAGGAAAATATTGCTGCATATCAATTGCATATCAACTGCAATATCAATTGCAGTATACACTATAAAATTATTAAAACTTTGCTGAAAATACATGAGCATGTATTCAAAATGTAGATGCATAGTCAATTAGAATAAATTCTGTACACACTGTAGATCAAATGAGATGCAAAGAATGAATGATTATAAATTGATGAAGGTGCAGTGTATCTGTTCTTGGTTGACAACAGTCGCCAACAATAGCACCTTTCTACACCACAGTCTGTTTTACCAAGTGATGATGTGACTGACAGAATGTACAAAGAGATGAATCAGGAAGATATAAAAGTTAGAGATAAGGAGGAAATGTGTGGCAGTATGAAAAGAAAGAGACACAATGGACAAAATAAGAGGACAAAAATAAGCTAAAATCAAATATAAGTGAATACTTTGGAGACTAAAAATAAACTGCAGTGACAGTGCAGTGCAGGACAAGACGTCCCTGATCTAATTTATTAAAGGCAAATGCAGACATGAAGGCTTTTGCCTCCGTTTAAGAGGTTAGAGCTGGAACAGACCTCAAGTTTTCTGGGAGTTTCCTCCAGATGTTGCACTTAGTAGTTTTGACCATGGTGACAGTTAACAGACCTCTCTGGCTGGAAACCACTGAGTGCTTTATGATTCAGCAGTACAGTGCTCAAGTCAAATATTTGCTACATAAGAAGCCAAAGATCTGAGGACTTTATTTAGGCTGTGTTCCACTGTCTTGGTCTGACTGGAGCAGCAGTGTTTTCAACTGGGTGGAGCTGCCTGTCTGATTTGATGTGCACTAAGCATGCACTGCACTGCAAGTAGCAGATGTGATTCACAACAGGAGGAATCTGAGTTAACAGTGTTGATACATGATGACAAAACTACATTATAATTACAGCATCAGTGACTGAGGAGCAACTAATGTCTAGTGTTGGAATTTAACATGAGATGTTTACATGCCTTTTCTTTTCTGCTCCCAAACTTCTTTGGGAGTTTTTCCTCAGTGGATGTGAGAGTCTAAGGGCAGAGGATGTTGTCATGCTGCTGTGTAAAGCCCTTTGAGACAAACTGTTTGTAAAAACGGGCTATACAAATAAAATTCCCTTGCCTTGCCTTTTCCTTTCTTTTCTTTCTCTCAGAATAGGAATCAAGTGAAAATGTGGTGGATCAATGCTGCCCTACAAAGGCAAAGTGCAGTATCTGCATTTTTTCAATTTTTCAATCAAAAGTGTGGCATATTCTCTTCAATCTGGTGGAATTTGATATTGGTACTGCTAAAATTTCCATAGTTATTGGTCTTTTTATTTTGCTGTCCATCCAAAAAAACACTGTGAAACCAAGGCAAAGTGCAGTATCTGCAAAGAGTACTGTACTCCCTACATTCTAGAATTTACTCTATAATTCCATTGGAGTAATACCAAGCCAAAGTGCAGTATCTGCACCAAAACCAAGACAAAAGTGCAGTATCTGCCATAAAACGGTCAAAATTGGTCAGAAAGACAAACTACAAAATACATTTAATTCAGTCAACCTTTATCTAATCAATTATAGACTTGGTAGTTATTCATAATTTGATGCTTAAACCTGACAATGAAAAACACAAAAAGCAGTTTTTCTCAGTTTGGCATTTTTACAGATACTGCACTTTGCCTTTGTAGGGCAGAATGGCACTGGCACTTTCTGTATGTTCTAAATATAATGACAATATCTAATCGATAATAGTACTGTCACTCTAGAAGTGTTGGACTGACAGACTAATGGGCCGGCGGACTGACTAACTAACTAACTGACACTGCTATTTCTGGAGCCACATTAGTTGTGTGAAACAATAGTTTCTCTCTGAGGAACTGAGATTAATTCAAATCACCTTGCTATATGCCACTTTGTGCCTGTCTCATTATATCCAGTATCCTGTAGCCATTAAAACCAACTGCAGAACATGGGAAATTAGGACAATTGTGACATTGCCCTCCCATGGGCTTAGAAGGAGAAATAAATGTACATGCATCGCTGGGGGTTATGCAGTTATTCATTTTCTCACCCCCTCAGTCTATCCATTACAATGCAGGTGTGAGTGGACCGACAATTGGCCTCATGACACATTGATGTTGGAATATTATATAGGTTAAACTCAGTTCTCTACCTGTATCATGTCATTTTTGTATGATTTCATGCCTTTTGGGGATCGGCCATTTCAAAAATAGAGTGGTCGCTCTGCTTTTGACATTTTTTTCAGTTCAGTGAACAATAAGCTGAGCCAACAGTCACCTCCTCCTGCTCCAAGATACAAATAAGTCTTTTAAAATTCCAGGAAATGACAGTATACGGTAATATTGACAGTGACAGTAATATTATTCATAGTGGATGAGCTGAACATGCAAATATGTCACATTTGTCTTCCTGTGTAATTGAAAATTAGATGAAGACTTTCAACAAAGTTTCAAAATGATTTCAACTTGGTTTCTCCAAGAACATTACTCTGGTTTCAACGACTATTTCTATAAATATACTCGACTGTGAGGAAGTACATATTCAGATCAGCACCTCAATTTTGTTCTATATTTAGAGCTAGATGAATTAGTTTTGAGAAAAACAAACAGCTCTTTATACAGCCGGATCAGCTTTCAGTGATTGTTTTTCCCACATAGCCTAACAAGTAAACACAAATAAATACATTAATCTTTAGTCTGTGCAGCATTCATGTAACTAAGGGTTACAATATAACCTTTGTTTTACCCTACCTTAAAGGGATAGTTCAACATTTTGGGAAATGATTAGATTAGACGAATGATATAACTCAGTTTGATTTCTATGAAGCTACAGCCAGAATTAGTTATTTTATAATCTTGAAATATATTCTATTAGATTACAACCAGAGGAGAGTCCAGATAGTCACTTCTTCCAGCCAACAAATAGTCCAACGCATATTTTATGTCATTTATTCATTCATTCATATTTATAATCTATGATTACCGCCTTCAACTGAATAATGCAACATTACTCTCTATCTCTAATCACATAAAGGTGAGCATAGTCTAATACTGGTGTAGTATATAATAGCGAAGTGGCACTTTAAATGTGTATTTAACATTGTTGATCCCCTTGAGTTTCTACCACTCAGATGTTAATCACTTCAGAGCTCCTGTAATCACAGTGATAAGGTTTCTCAGACCAACATGTCCAAAGGTCTCATCAGATTACGCAGTGATACTCTCTCTATCTGTGAACCCATCCAAATACTTGAAACAGGACTCAGAGCTCAGAAAAATCTTCTTCAACATCATTTGTCCCCATGTACTCCCACACTCTTATAAGTGTAAACACAGCCGTGGACACATAGCCTTCACTGAATGGTAGATTGCTATTATCTTATTTTGTTTGGATTCCCCAGCAGGGATGTTGTTATCAAAAGCAACATGTCAACAGGATATAAAAGTGCCCTGGGGCTGAACTGCAGCTGCTGCAGGGACCGACGCAGATAAAAGGCACATGGCGTGTTTTAGAACAGTGGGTGTTTGTCTTGTGCTCACAGCGTGATTGGTGAAGGTTTAGCTTAGAGCTTGTGTTACGTTTTGCCACCTCTTTGTCTGGCTCTCTGCTCTGACTTTGCGTTTCATGACAGATTAAACTTCAGTTGTTCAAACTGTAACTATGTCAGTCATGGCTCCGTGGAAGTACACACTTCAGATAAGAGTATGTTCCTAAATGATAACTGTTACTTAAAGGGATAGTTCAACATTTTGGCAAATTGGCCCATTGCCATAATCCCTATAGTTTTAGGAGTAGGTTTGTTGCCTATTTTTAGAACAGTGGAGCTCAGAACTCATCAAATAAACAATCCAACAACTCCAAAACGCTCTGGTGGACAAGTTGTGACCTGAACATTCACCACGCTATGAGATCATAACGGAACGTTACGAGACGGAGTTGTTTTAGAAAATATAGAGTCTGCTTGCTGAAAAACTGCCCACGAAGGCAATGCGCATCAGCGGTTTTGCATGAATTTACCTCAAAAACAACTCTGTCTCGTAACGTTCTGTTATTATCTCACAGCGTTGTGAGTGTGCAGGTCACAACTTGACCACAAGAGCATTTTGGAGTTGTTGAATTGTGTATTTGATGAGTTTGATGAGGGAAACCAAGAAATCCCATTAGCCTCCATAGGGTAGCTCTGAGCAGCTTGCAGCTCTACTCCGCCGTTCTAAAAATAGCTTGCACCAACAATTAAAGGTAACGAACCTACTCCTAAATCTATAGGGATTATGGCAATGGGCCAATTTGCCAAAATGTTGAACTATCCCTTTAAGTCACACTGAAATTAAAGCAGAAGTAAGCGATCCGGTCATTTTGGCTAACTTCTTGTCAGCCGATGGAGTTAGCAGTCCCCGTCCTCGTCCCTACGTCACCACATTCACGCGCATCCCTTGGCTGCACACACAGAGAGGACCGCCCCTTTATGCCGTTCTCTCTCCTCATTGGATAAAGGTTGTAGGATACAAGGAAAGTTTTCTCCTCGGCTTACAGCAGAGCAGAGTGACTGACAGACCCGTGTTTCGGACCAAACACTCTATATAAGTGATTGCTGTCGGAAGATAAAACTATTTAAGACTTATATTAACACAAACATTCCGCTTACTTCTGCTTTAACCAACCACGGACCCAGTCTTATGATATTGATTAGAATAGGAGGTTGGTGATTTCAGCTCATAATGCAGAGGGAACAATGTGCTGTTAGTCTTTACCTATGAGCTCTCATTAGACCAACAAATAAAAAATGGAATCCATAGCAACGTTAGAGATCGGTGCACTACAGCCAAGGCAAATGATTGGGGCACCCCAGGAATAAAGGGTGGAACACATTTTCATATGGCAACTATAACTCCCTCACACCTCCCCATAAAGACATTATGCAGTGCACTGCTGCAGTGATGTGAGGTGTAGCTGGTATCTAGTGATGGTTCACATGTGAGAAAGCATGTCAGGGAACATGTCTGAATTGTAACCTCCCCCTTCAGCCTACATACTGTAGGCACTCAGGGGACAACTGCAAATTGTAACATCCCCCAATGATCTGGATGTGAGGCATTCAAGAAACATCTGTAAATTGGTCCACTGACTAATACAGTAGATGAGGTTTTCAGGGTAAAACAAGAGACTGTGGTGTCAGCAGATTGGCTTCTCAGTGAGCTTTGATGTCATTCTTTGCTGGCAGTGACGGACTTACACCAAAAATAGGCAATGCCATTTTTGATAGAGAGGTCACACATTACACAAGTGAGCTATACACAGTGCCTTTATACCACCAAATTATTGAGTCTTTTAGAGTTGGTTTATTTTTTGGGGGGGGCACATCAACACCGTTGCTTCTTCGTTGCAGCCACCTCGGTCACTTGCATTTGCCCATATTGCCCTATGGCCAGTCTGTCACTGTTTGCTGGGCATCCCACAGAGTCTTGTTTGTGCACTACAACCTGGCGCACCCCAGGAATAAAGGGCCCTCAGTGGTCACTCATATATTCTACTCTCTATAAACCCCCATCACACCTCCCCATAAAGACATTATTGCACTGCTGCAGTGATGTAATCTGTAGTTGGTGTCTAGTTATGGTTCACATGTGAGAAAGCATGTCAGAGAACATGTCTGAATTGTGACCTCCCCCTTCAGCCTACATAGGCAGTGGCACTCAGGAGACAACTGCAATTGTCTCATGTAATGATTTAATAACAAAAAACCCAGCAATTATTTACAATAAATTAGTATTTTTTTTCTGACAGTCATAACTATTCTACTCGGCAGTCTTCGGAAGGTCGTTTCCTGTTGCCCCTGTGTAAAACAAATGCAAAAATAAAAAACAGTTTATTACAGAGCGATGGTTGAATGGTATACTCTGCCAAGGTTTTTGATGCTAGAAGGTAGTGCAGCCTCTTTTAAACAGGGATTTGTTTATACAAGGAGGAGTCTCTTTCTGACCATCAGAGATGGTTGCATATGTCACAAACAACGCATGATTTCTGTTTCTACAGTTTGTAAATGAGATGTGATCTTTTGTATGTTTTGTGTTGCTGTTGTGCTCTGTACGAATGGTGATGATCTGTGTTGAATGCTCTGTGTAAAGAAATGTTTGTAAGACCCCAGGAAGAATAGCTGCTGTCTTGTACAGCAGTTAATGGGGATCTAATACACAAACAAACAAGCATGTGAGGCATTCAAGGAACATCTGTAACATCTGTAAACAGCCTTTACGGTTGGATGAGGTTTTTTTTAGGGGATAAGAGACTGTAGTGTCTACAGATAGTCTCCATGTGGGCAGGTTCCTCAGTGAGCTTTGATGTGATTCTTTGCTGGGGATCCCACACAGTCTTGGATCGCCACTGTGAGAGGCAGCAGGTTGACAGAGACGGTGCGCTCTCTGCCTGTGCTGGTAGAAGTAGAGACAACCAGCTGCTGTGCGCATCTTAAAGTGGCTGTTAGTTCAAGATAACATGCAAAAACTCCCACATGACAGTTTTTAACAGGCTCTCTGCATGAACAGATAAAAAAAGCTGATAGAAATTTCAAAGATGCGATGCGAACGGAAACACAAAAGCATCTCCTCCCGCCTCCATCAGCTACAGGGAACAGCTTGGTCTGTGATGAACACAGACCGAGGACGCTCGGCTGTCTCCAGTGTGTAATTCAAGGGAAATCTTCTTGGCACGTTGGGGCTCACCGGAGAGAGAGAGACCCGGGCACCACAGGGAGCTCACACCGCGGGACAGATGGACGAACAGTCGGGCTCTTGTCGCCTCACACCCAGCAGAGAGCGTTTCAGGGGAGTGTGACTGAACTGGAAACTTTCACCAAAACAAACACATGGAAAGAAATCGCCGTGATACCTGCCTCTCCAGGAGCACTGAGACGTTCAATCTGCTCGGAAAACTCTTTATAAATGCTGTTTTTTTTGCATGCAGAGCCCACAACAAGAACAACAGAGCGTTCTCAAGGGGATTCTGAAAAAAGTGCACAACATTGCATTGAAAAATGATTCAAAGTTCAGATGCGGAGTTACTGGTAAAAACATTAATTTGGACTCGAGGATGAACTGATTCGATTTTGGTGGTCAAAGTCACAGTAACCTCAGAAAATGTGGTTTTGACCACTTACTGTATATGCTGCAGTTTGTGACCATATTTCCATGGTAGTCAGTCGATGGGTGAGAGGTTGGGAGGGAGGGATGATGGGAAGTAGTTTCAAGGCCAACTGAAAAGATAAAACCAAACCTCTGTGGAAAAGTGATACAAAAAATGTACTGTAAAGCAAGACTGTATAAATTTGCATGAATTCACTGCTGGATCCTGTGAGGCAGCGCTGTAACATTCATTCTACACGTTTAAAATACACGTTTGCCTTACGATATTTGAGTGGCAGTCTTCTTCAATTCAAACGCATGTATGGTCCCAGGCAGATGTCACAGGGTCCACAACAGGATTTGAATAGCTACTATGGAATGACTGTGGTAACGTGGCGCACAGCTTACAGACTTCAGGATGAATGCAGCTGTCAGCTTTTTTGTACCACGCTGGCTCCACTCCACATGATGAAGTCATGAGAAAAATCCTTGAAATTGGTTCAACTCTTACTTAACCACTGCCAGCTGCATCTTTGGTTTGTCATATATAAGCTTCTTAGATTTCACGGAGGGCATTGTAATTGGAAAACAAACAACAAAGAGGATAAAAGTCTGGTTGTTGTCATCAGATGAATCCCAACACAGTGACGAACCCCCGTTCTCCATCATTTTCTTGCCTTCAATGTTTCTCAGGAGGCATTAAGCAGAAAAGGAAATAGGTATGAAAATGCATTTCCATAATTTCCACTCCTATGTTCAGCAGACACTCCCGCGAGAAAACAAATTATCCCGGTATTTGTTTTAATATTGCTTTGATCTTTCGGTGTCAGCGGCCTGTGAAACCGGGGGAACAGCTGGAGAGCCAATCTGAGCTCCGGCTCTGAAAGGAGATGATTGTGATTGCAGTTTCCCCCTGCTTGGCACCGCAAGCAATGTGTAGTGCAAAGCTAAGAAGACAGGTGGAAGGCAGACATGCACTTCTGATAGATTGCATCATTGTCTAGAGTGCAGGTGTGAAGTGTTTTTTTCCCCATTGCATGTTGATTACATATTATCCAGATGATTCCAGTGCATTCTGTTGTCTTGGCTGCGGTACAGTGCTGCATGGTCATCACATGTTGGAGGGTTGGATCAGAGCAAAAGGTCTAATTAGTAGAGATACTTGAGTTATCATTCTGAAGAGGTCAACCCTATAGGACTTATAGTTCTAATGAGTCTGGTTTAATAGATCTGCCACTGAACATCTGCCACATCCTGCATACTCTACAACACTGTTGTTTCCGTTGTTTCCTGTGAATCACGTGTGTGTGTGTGTGTGAGTTTGCAATTTGGGTCCCCAAATTCTTATAATCCATTGGGTCAGATTGGCCTGGTGGATTTGGATTTGTCTGTCAAGAGGTTACAGTGTAGCGCATCATGGTGGCTGTGAGAGCTGAGAGATTAGGTTGTGTTTGAAATCACTCATTCAGTACTGCCTGTCCCATGTAGAAGACTGTAGAGTAGGTTCATCAGACTCTACATTTCTTTTGCCCTTGGTATGAATTGCTTGGTTACAGGCCATCAGTCTACACCACTAGTACCATGTAGGCAGTAATAATTTTTTCCAGCCATGTTCATCACTTGCTGTTTTAGGTACTCAAAGCATGTTTTGTGTTTACAGCAGCTGTGGAGATACTGCTTGGACAATGGAGGAGATGTCAATGTCCTTGGCTGCTTGGCTTGTGTTTTCTCCAACAGTTGGTAGAGACAACGCAAGCAGCCTGATGAGATCTCCGTAGATTGTTGCATGAATGTGATTTTAATCAACGTTCAGTGAATCTGCTTCTTCACCATTAACACTGACTGAATGAACAGGTTATGAAATGATCCTCTTATTCTAATTTAATTTAATTTAAAGCAGAAGTAAGCGATCCGGTCGTTTTGGCTAATGCTGCGTTCCAGGCAGGCTTTTGAAACCGTAAATTACAGCTTCAAGTCACGACTTACGACTTTGTAGCGCTCCAGGCAACCCACTCGTGTTTTTCCAACCTGTTTTACCTGTGAAAGTCACTATAACGGCCACTCGTAACTTCCGACCCGTGAAGTCGTACCAGATCGAACTGGTACGACTTCACAGGTCGGAAAAACACGAGTTACGAGTTGCCTTGAATGCACCATAACAGTCCTCGTCCCTACGTCACCACATTCACGCGCATCCCTTGGCTGCACACACAGCCCTGCATGCCGTTCTCTCTCCTCATTGGATAAAAATTGTAGGATACGAGAAAAGTTTTCTCCTCGGCTCAGAGCAGAGCAGAGTGACTGAGAGACCCGTGTTTCCGTCCAAACACTCCATGTAAGTGATTGCTGTCGGAAGATATAACTATTTAAGACTTATATTAACACAAATATTCCGCTTACTTCTGCTTTAATTTATTTTACTCCATTAGTTTGATGTATGTTGTCACTGTCCATTTTATTTATTCTTTTTTCTTTGTCTGTCTGAATAAGTGCTGTTCGAGGGGATATGAATGAAAATGTTTGTACATTCGATATAAAGTTTGATAATGCACTTGAAACTTCAATAAAAAATATTGTAAAAAAAAAAAAAAAAAATCTGCTTCTTCACCATAACGAAGAGCTTTGCAGTTGCTCTCTGGAAATTCCTCACACCACACTTGGTAGTCAGACAAAGCAGTCATGAAAGGGCAGCAGTTCTTCTTGCTTCTCTTCATAAGAGACAGTTAAGAATCTTGAGTCAAGACTACTTGTTATATGGCAGATGCAATAAGGTGGAAATGTAGTTGAGGTCATAGCAGTTCAAACCCAGTAACTTGCAGCTAGACTATGAATTTGAACTATAGAACAAGATAATATTTGGTGATGTAGAGAAATACTGGTGAAATACTGTAGCATACATCATGGGAGTCACTTCATTGCCATGAAATTCTCCTAGTTTGGATACCCTCAGTGTTATCCAGCCTTTTCCTAGCTTATTATCCAGTTCTGGTGGCCAAAATCCTTCATCTCATTAAAATATACTCTTGAAAATTACCAAAACCTAAAAGCATTTGTTAAAAATGTGTCTTAAAATGCTGGTATTTGTGTATAGGAGATATGGCACCATGAATGGCATATTTTAGATAAAGAATTTGCATATGAAATTATTGAGGCATAAGCACAGGAGCATTGGATGAATGGATCCAGGATAGCTATTCAAAATCCTGCACACTATTTGCTTTCTCATAAACAATTTATTTGCTATAAATATTTATGAAGTATAGTCGATACCTGACACATTCATTTTTATTAACTTACCTATTCAATGTGAAAAATTTATGGATATACCTATTTGTCACTAAATTGAGTTCATCATCTTTCCTTAAACCATCATAGTTGATTTAAATCAGCTGATTTCTATTTTCTATTCCGCATGAGAAGTCGTGATTGGTGGCCAGTTTGCGGCCAAGATGAAAACCATTCTTCCTGATGAAGATCTAGCGTTGTGATGTAGACCTGATTCTTCTGTCTGTCTCTGTCTGTGCCTCACTAGCATGTCTGCTGCTGACGGGGGAGTTGAAGAATGTGAGAATGTAAACACTTTCATGTGATTCAGGATGGAAGGCACAAGGCAGGTCCTGAAATTAAAGAAGAGGAAGCAGAGAGGCAGTGGGCCTCCAGTCTGAGGATATAGAACTGAAATGGATTTCTTTAAACCCCTCACAGTTGCCCATGGCAGCTTGGAATATGGATTCCAAATGTAGCAAGTTGTTTTCATTTTATTTTATTTTTTCGCTCAGGAATTAAAATCATTATGGAAAGTAAATCTTGAGTGGCATTCACTCACAGGTTAAAGCAACACTTGAATACATACAGATGATTAAGGAAGAAATTCGAGTGCTGCCAGTACTTAACACTTTTTTTGCCGTCTGACAGCTCATATGTAAATAAGAGCTTTTATTGTTAAAACACTGTATGTTTGGGCGTTCTTTGTTTTTTTCTCTCCTCCATCTCTGTTTAGATTATTTATATTTCACACATGTTTGTAATTTTGCACGTCATACACTTGTTTTGCTTTTTGTGTTTCTCTTTTAACATCCCATGGCACACAACATGAGAAAAAAAGTCCCAGTTACTTTTACAGTAGATCCACATCACCAGGTAAGCATAAATTACATTATACATTATGGTTAAATTACACAAGTGCTGACTGATTTGTGTCTCTAAATGTCAGTCCACTGCAGGACATTAAATGTTCTTACATAACATTGTTTGGGTCCTTTGAGCATCAACTTACTTATTATGCAACATTCTGCTTTATCTGTAAGGCCAGCTCTACAGCAAAGAGGTGCCCAAAGGAAGGAGTGACAGTTGCAGGACAGAAATACAGCGTGAATTCACATGTTATGAACTAGTTTCCCAAATCTGCTGTAACTTCCTGATTTTAATGTAAAACTGACCATATGAAATTCTAAATGTTCCCCCCTCATTACCTTGTTTTTCATATCATTTTGTTGGCCTTCCTCTAACAAAATTACATTTAAAATCTCTTTTGATTCATCATTTATCATCCCTTTTGTTTTTGCTTATTGGAAATAAGGCCACTCACAAGGCTATCATGCCAAATCTCAGGATGTTTTTTATCTTGTTAATCCTGCACCTCTCTCCTAAAAGCAGGTAAAAACACTCACAGTACATGAATATTTTGTTGATCATAAAGACCCTTAAATTTCCGGGGGTAAAAAAAAAAGAAAAAAAAAGATGAGATCTTTAATTATGAACGAGTGATTGACCTTTCTCACGTATATTCCAAACTGCAGACAGCAGATGCTGAGAGGCATTGGCATTAACTGAAAGGCCGTTAGAATGAATTTTTCAGGAGCGGTGCATTGTTCACACAAACAGTCATGAGAAACCAGCCAACTTTCCAAAGTGGGTCAAAACACAACACTTTCCCCAAAACAAATTAATTATTCTCAGCTGTCATTAAATTCTGTGCTGAGCAGAATCAAATGCAATTAGACTAGTTTTTCTTTTAATAACATTGGAATTGTCAGGACAAGTACACAAGTCAGGGGCTAAATACAGCAGAACATCTGAATAGCTAAAGAGATGCTGTATAACTCCAGACTGAGAGTAGGAGAGTGTGGCCTGTAATCCTGAACCACCTCAATCTATGGATTTTGTACTTCAATGTTGACTCATACTGTATCAGAGGTAAAATATAAACATATAATTGGATTTGGTCAGTGTACAAGTGAATTAAATTGATAGTAACATCCAGCTGTGTAACAGTTTCTATGGATAACCTCACAAAAAGAGGAATGAAGATCATAAATAATAATAAAGGTGTTAACTGGAATCAAAAGTGATTCCTCAGAGTGGGGACAGAAGATCCACATTGGTTCCATTTTAGAAGGTCAAAAATCAAAAGTGGTTCACTTTGGTAACATAACATGCTGTGCTGTAGGCTACAACATGAGGCTGCCAGCTGGGCTGCAGGTTGTTATGACCCAGTAGTAATTATAACAGGAGCAAAATGAAATATAATTGATTAATACATTCTTCAAATAAGAATAAATAATCTTTCAACTAGAACATTGCTAAAAGAACAACCTAGGTTCTGCAACTGGTCATGGCTCTTTATAGAACTAAAAAGCCTGTTGAAGAGACGTTTAAAAACCATTCATTTTTCTATATGTCTTAAGAGATGCTTAAAAAGTACTGAGTCTTTTGAGAGTAAGGATGTGAAGAGGAAGAGGAAAAGTGAACTAGTCAAATAGAGAAATGGAGAACAGACCATGACTGTATCAAAATAGAAC
The DNA here is from genome assembly GCF_045865225.1 of Trachurus japonicus. Lineage (NCBI taxonomy): Eukaryota > Metazoa > Chordata > Actinopteri > Carangiformes > Carangidae > Trachurus > Trachurus japonicus. The sequence continues at coordinate 2,613,298 of NC_140927.1, forward strand.
AAAGCTGTGTCTGCGAGCGGTAAATTCATCCAAACTCTGAGCTCTGTGGTGAGGGGAGGGAGAGCTCCTGAAGCTCTCGCAGGCAGAGAGTGGGCCGACGCCAGATTTTGCCCAGGGGATAGGATCAGGACTCTGGGGAGCTGAGCTCCAGTGCTCCAGAGCTTCAGAGGCACAGATCTCAATCCTGATGTATAGGCCCTCCTCCTGCTCTGCGCTATCTCCCTGAATGGACAAACTGGATTATTAGTTATACACTTCTTAGCTGCCTAAAATATCACCTATTACAGGGTGTAAATCTGGGTCAGGAGCAGTACTGCCAGCAGCAGAATGATTTGTGAGAGGAAGAGCATGGACTGTGTAATGAGCTGTGTTGTTTTTATTTTTATTTCTTGGATCTAACATGCCTGCCTTACACCTCCAGTCAAACTAATAAGGGAATCATATTCATGTTAGGAAATGCGCGCAACATGGACACATCTGTGGGGTGTTTGCATAAAGCCTGTTAAAGCTGGATGGTTGGATCCGATTTCTCTGTGGCAGAATTGTGCCCTCTGTTGGCACAGCAGAGGGCACAATTGGACTTCATGTTATATTCTGAATTGGAAACATGATAACCAATTTTTAAATCACAGCAGTGTTGCTCTCACACATTCTTCAAAGTGGACATTTTTACCAAAGATATTACTTTTACTTTTTACATCATTTTATGGTGTGTCTTTTTTATTTTTTGTAGTTGAGTTGTGTTTTTTGTTATTATTCCGCATGTTTCCATAAATGTGTAATTTTAATCATGGAAACATGGTCTCATTTAGCTGCCTGTTACTGACGTCATATAGCACATGGGCCAACATCGTGGTTCCCTACCAGAAACTTAAAATTGACTTATCCACTTTTAAAGCCCCAGTATGTAACTTATTTGGCTTTTTCTTAGCAAAAATCAAATATTGCTTTCATAAATACGTATTTCACACCCGCATACAAATGAAAGCTTTCTCGTACCTTAGAATGAGTTGTTACAAGTCGTTACAAATACATAAGTGGGCGGCGCACCGAACCGAGGATTCAGGTGCAGTCAGGCAGACGGCCGTCGGCAAACCAACCAGATGTCATTTTACTCGACGAGAGAAAGATGGTAAAACGTGGGTCAGGTAAACAATACAACATCACCATGACAATATCACGCCTGTATTGTTTTGCCTCGTGCTGGCGGACCACTTGTTTACATAGACGCTTGTTTATCCTGTTACATGCAGCGTCTGTTGTCTGTCTGACGTCTGCCCGATTTCACGTGAATGCAACATCAAGAATACGTTCAGATATGCAACTACTGCACCGGGGTAATTCCTACACATTATACCTTTAAGTCACATTTTTAACATATCATTTTACACCTTTGTTGTTTTCAACTATACATTTCAACAAGATGAGGGGTTTTCATCAGATGTATGAATCTTAAGTTTTGAGAGAAAAGCTGAGCAGCTCAGCTCCCGGCTCCTATAGAGAGGAGGACAACACCTCTATGAATAATTCAGCTGCTGGTAAATACCTCCTGAACGTCTGGTTCATAAGTTATTAAGGGAAGCAATCACAACAAAGGTTAGCCGCAATCTCAGCTCCGAATCCTCCACTGACGTCCTGCCTGCCATACTGTGTCAGTAAAACATCAAAATAACCTACTAAATCTGGTTGAAGCATAATATGGCAAATTTTCAACAGAAGACATACCATTGCAACTCTCCTTTCTCCTGAACCATAAAGAGATTGTGTTTCTTTCATGGTTTTGACATTCAGACAAAACCTAACATGACATTATGTGAGGTCTTCAGTCTCGGAACAGCTCAAGAGTGAAACGAAAGCAGGTAATGAGTCATCATGAAATCATTATGAGCACCAGATGGTGCCTAAACTATTGGATTGGCAGCAAATGGAAATTACTTTTCATGTGTGTAATTTTAGCATCAAATCTAAAGAGATGCAACTTTGAGGCTGTTCTTGTCCATTGAATCTAGCAGTTTCAACTCACAGAGCAGGCCTGGGTAAGAGGGTGTGAAACTAAATCGAACACAACAGTGCTGAGATGATTCACACCAAGTGGGGTGCAGAGCCAAAGACAATTTCACTACAACACCTTCTGGTACCAGTTATGTCCTCTGACAAACACTTCACATTTATCACACCGAGGAAAAATCAAAGAGTTACCAACACACACTGTGAGTCTGACAGGGAGTTAGTGTAAAGTTGAAGCAAGCTGTTATTGATAAAGCTGACAGACAAGAAAAAAAATACCATTTGGATGTAAGCTGCCTGTCTCACTCCATCAGTGATGCCCCTCATATGAGACATGTAGGTAAATGTAGGCCCATTTACAGTAGCCTAGTTAACAATCCAGTAGCCTCTAGACAGGTGTAAAAAGAGAACACCTTAACTAAAACAAACAAACAAACAAACATTATTATTATTATTATTTTATTTTTTTTAAATTATTATTATTATTATTGTCGGTTGGTTGTCCGTTGGCCTAAAGATCTCTGCGTGTGGTAGGCATGGATGTATTATATTGGTGGTAGGCCTAGTTACACCCGCTGTGTGTTTACAGCAGTCTATGGTGGATGAAGTCAGCGAGCCAATAACAAACAAGCAGGGCGGACCCCAGCCAATCAGAAACACTGCTGTTGTGGCAACCCAGCCCAGGTTAATCAACAGACAGGTGTGCAGCGGCTCCTGCAGAGAAGGTCGGCAATTTGTCAATGACTAATCATCCGATAAATTGGTATTGTTCTATAATAATTTTCTCTTCTGCTGGTTCCCAGTTGATATAATGACGTGAAAACCCTCTATTTATAGCTATGATTTTCAGGCTTTACTGTTGTTAGCACCTGAAGCTAAAGCTAAAGACTTTGCATGTAGCTAATGCTAATGGATGAAACAGTATGGTAACAAGGAACGTGATGAACATGAGGGAAACACCTGTGGATTATCTAACTGTTGGAGAGCATGACTGCTGCTGACTGACTGTTTTGGGACACAAGGTAAGACAGGTCTTTTGGAAATCTGGGAGTTTTGCATCAGCTGTGGCCTCGTGCTGAGGAATCAAATGTGTGGTGCAGATTGAGATTAGTTTCAGGTGAAATAGTTGGGGTTTAATGTTTGACAGTCATTTGTCTCTATGCTCCTCTGCTATGGAAAGTTTAGGCTCAGTGAACAGCTGTGTGATTGTCCGGATGAGGGGAGGATCTGCTGTTGGGTTAGGACAGGTGTGTTCAATAACAGAGGCTCATAACTTCATTCCAATCAGTGTAACGTTACTACTGTACGTTCTTCGACACGTTGCTGAATATTGATTGTTTTAGTTTGTCTTACACTGTCTCTATCCGTCATGGTCTGCCAGTGGGAAACTTCTTCTCGTTTACGTTGTCATTTGGTGAATTATGTTATGTTGAGTAGGCTACTTCACTAATTTAGATGTCAGCAAGCTAAAGTTAGCTAGCTGCTGGGCTGTGCTTTAATTTGCAATGGTGGATTGCATTTCATTACCAATCTAAAATGTCACATACAGCCTAATGTTAGCAAACTCTGGTACTGTAGCTGGTGATAAGCAGTGGCACAATGGAGGATTAGCTGCTAATACGTTTTAACATCAATGCATAGTGCATTATTTGACAGTATGACTGTGCTGGTTAACTTAGTCTTTTACTTCTTTAATAGCAGCTATAAAGAGACGTTCACTTGAACTGTTTTTGCTTCATTCATTAGTTTTATCTGTCAGTTAATAATAAATCCATGTGTGCTTCAGGCCATCATTTGTATTAAGATTGGTGGAAGCTAATTAACTACATCTAAGTCCAATTTTGATGCACATGTATTTGTGTATTTCCATTTTAAGCTACTTTATTCTCACACTCCACATCTCAGAGGGAAATATTGTACTTCCTACCCCACTACACTTGCATGCGTCGTTCAACGGGCAAGATAGTGTCAAGACTGTAACACTTAAGTCGATTGAAGGGTGGGTGCAAATAAGTTCTCTGTTAGCATTTGATGCGTTCAGTGCCAACATATTTGCAGCTCGCCAAATATGTCAATCAACAACACATAAATGATAGACATAACCAACAAACACAGGTTTGTTCAAAAGTGGGAGGAAATGAGCTTCTACTATTGTTTGTAGCTTACAGCACACCTGTCAATCAAATGTCCACAGCTGGATTCCTGAATCCCAGATACTGTTTCCAAAAACGATTTTGTCCTCTTCAGAAAAATGGAAATACATTGTAGCCTATACACGTCAGATAGGCTAGAACATATGGCTCTAATATTATATTGTTAGGCAGCCATATGTTCGTGGCTTAGCGGTTCACAGATAGTCAGACACAATAGCATCACACAGCTGCACTGCACATCTGACTTCAGATTACTGTTACACTTCCTCTCCAACTGGCTAAGCATTATCCCTCTGCAACAAACCAGAGGAGACATGGGTATTTGTGCGTTTTTGGATACCTGTCAATTACGATTACGCTTAATAAAATACAGCTGCTTGCTTATCATTCCAGTTGTTATGCGAAGGAGCGATTTGAATAAGTCAGCCACTGGAACAGAGGGGCCGCCGCTCCATTTGTTAATAGCAATTGTCAGCCCGTGAAAGGTTTTCCAGAACACGGCTGTGTTTTGTGTGAGGGGGGTGGGGAGGTGTTGATCGCCTCCATGGCAACACAGAAGTGGGAGGGGCTGCTGGATGAGATGCTGTGCTGAAGAAACAAACAAGCCCAGAAAACAAATGAAGAAAGCGGAAAATGACTGGAAGAGAAAGTGTAAAAAGATTAGAAGTCAGACTTTTCCTTTTGGTGGCATTTTGAATTTTATTTTTTGGTGCCTCTCTTGGGACTGCACATGCAGAAATGCTGTAACCACTATAAAGGATGAGTGGGGAAACGAAACTAGAAAAAATTATGGAATTGAAAATGGAAAATAAAACTTTTATATGGAGCAATACTGTTTAATATTCTATGTACACAATCTGACTGTGTACACATTGTAAAATCAGTTTAAGTGGTTAAAATTCATCCTCTTCGGGACTGGGTATGAAATTGTGGTCATTTTCTATGATGCTTTGATGCAAATCCATCTAATGCATTTATTTATTAGATTTACTGGATTTGTTGTCCTGAAGTGGGTTTGTAGGTGCTTTCTATATTACATTTAGTTCACAGATTGCACCTTTAAGCCTGCCTCTGAGTGAGGTTTATGAACTTATCTGTACAGAGGTGGAGAGGACAGCCAAGCAAATCCTGATTTTCACATGGATTTGAAGTAGATCCAGGCCAAACTTACTCACTGCTGCCGATGTTTTTCACCTTCAGGTGACTGCAGTTTCCTCCAGATATTCAGTGTCCTATGTGCTTAAGCTTTGCACACTATCCTTATCTTCTCAACACACACACAGACTCACTCACAGACATACACACACACACACACACACACACACCCCTACTCATAAACAATATTGATTACATTAAGCCTCCGTTAGCAGCCCTGCACCACATCACATACCGTCCGTGTTCTCTGTTTACTATCTACCATTTTGTCCTTCATTGCACCTCCATTTACACACTCCTAATCTGTGCAGCTTCTCTGGATCTGTATCTGATTACACTTTGTTTCACACACCCAATGTCAGAATGAAATCCCCACACCTTTTTGCACATTGTTCTCTGCAGCGGCTGGTTGTTGTGCAGAGTGTGATGACGGTGGCGGTCATCCAGCCCGCCACTGGAAGACAAGATCTGAGGTGGAGGTGAAGGAAAGGACTGGAGAAGCTGCTGTTTAATGTGCTGCAGCACAGCCTCATTATGCTAATCCTCCTAAAGAGGGCCTCCATAGGATGCAGACATGCATGAGCTTGAATTGGCTTTGAAGAACAGAACATGCTCTGGGAATAAATCCACGGGGGGGCCGTGTTTCCCTCTATGTGTTAATGTGAGTCCATGAGAGGAAGTACCGTATGCATGCATGCTGATTATCTCTACTTCATCATCTCTTTTTTTTTTTTTGGTGTTTGTTTTTGACAAACATCACACAGAAGCCATCATTTATCAAGTTAAATAGTTGGGATATGACAGAATGTTGTAGACATACTGTATGAGGGCCATCTGAAAGAATCCTTTCTATAACAAAACAAGAATGAAGGTTTAGATAGAGTAGCTGTGACAGGAACATGTCCATGGATGTTTCCAATTGTTTTCTCTCTGAGAGACTGCATTATGCTACAGACACTGTAAGAATGCCTGTTGTTACTGAGTTATGTGAAGGATAGAGCATGGCCCTCTTTTCCATTTGTATACACTGTTTATCTGTTGTATCTTGTTTGTTAGGGTTTCTCTAATTCCCAGAATGCTTTTATGCACCGTAGAAACCAACCCCTATGAGCCTCTCCAGATATAGTGGCCTTACACTGGCAGTCTTACAAGACCTTTGTCGTCATGGTTACAAGTATAAGTTGGCTAATGTCGTGGAATGGTCATGGTTACAAGATAAAGAAGGGTTGCTCCGTGAGAGTCTAGTGTTGACCGAAGACTGAAAGGTGAAGAACTGGTTGGATTTGGACAGCATGTCCTAGAGCAGATGTGTGTGACGTAAATGCATTCTCCTCTTTCTGCTTCCGCTGAACTTTCCTAACACTACACATCAGATGTTGCTGCAGACAAATGCACCTCAAGGTTTGCCAGTCTTCTAACCTTAACAGCAGGTCATTGTTTTCAATGCTGGGATATGACGATAGTAGCTAGTCTATGGCCTTATCCACACAAAAACCGAGCTTCACCCAAAACAATCCTTTATTTGTTCATTTTGAAAAAAATCTCTGTAAACATGGCATCGTTTCAAGAAATATCTGTGTACACACACGTATCCACTGAAAACACTGTAATACATATGCCAGGCCTGTGTGGAGTGTGTGTGGTGCTGTAATGCTGCCACACATAAACACCAAAAACAGACAGAAAGCTCCCGGCTGTATTCAAACTCTAAACTTTATAAGTGGATTAAATATTAACGGGTCGTGTCAGTGCAAATATGATGATTGGTGATGATTTAACAGACGCGATTCAGCCGCAGTGTCCGAGGGACCGACAGTAGTCGGCCGTTGTTGTTGCTTTACGTTATGTCCATAGACCAGGGGTGCTCATTATGTTAATCGCGATTGATCTGTCGCGTGATATTCAGTCTTTTTTTTTCTTTTTTTACTAGATTTTAGTCTTTCATCCATCATCCCGAATAGCCTTGTGCCGATCAGCGATTGAAAGGACAATTGGCAATATTTGTTTTTCTCGTTGATGTTAAATAAAACACATGTAGACTACAGGCACGCTGCATCCATTGTGCTCTGGCTCAGCTGACTGCTGCTCAAATGGCGTTTGGATGTTCACATTTGGAACAGTTTTAAGTGCAGCCAAAATAGAAAGAATAGAAAGAAACAGCAGAGCACTCCTCTGACAGATGGCTCATGTCTTGGTTAGGTTTAGAACACCACTCTCTTGTGCCATGTTCAACCATCCACCATAACCTCCTCCCGAGTTGAACTTGCAAGAAATGCAGCAATGAAGTATGAACAAGCATCAGAGCACTGCTGTCATAATTTGTACAGCCACTAGATGTCGCCCAGCAGCAAAATGTATCAATGAGTAATAATACCCTGCTGCACAGATGACATATGGGCTTGTTTTGGACAGGAGCGTCTCATTTTTATGCAGCCTCCATTTTTTTGTTTCCTCTGAACTTCCTTAACACTGCACATCAGGAAGAGAAGAAGTATGCTGAGCTTTAAACAAATGCAGCAGGAGAAAGCCATTAGACTGAGCAGTTACTCTGACATCTATAAATCACACACGGTTTAATGATGGAGGGACCATTTTATACCTGAAGGATCTATGATGTCATTTGTGGAGTGTCACATAAAACTGTGCCTCAGGGCACATACAGTCAAGGTTGCTTAATAGATCCAGTCCTTGTGTGATGGGATCTCTGCTGGAGGACAGATGGATGGTGGGGGCTGCTTGTTAGCCACCGGTTATGTTTGTATTGCGCTCCATGCATTAGCAGGTTTTAAATCATTAACACTGACAAGGGAAATAAGCCATACTGCAATCCAATATTTTCCATTGGCTTTAAAGTGATTTGTAGGTTCAAAGGCAAACATAGTGTCCTCTTTTGAGTATACTGTACAATACATTAAAAAAGAAAAATAAACACAGAAATACTCTATAATAATAATAATAATTATTATTATTATTATTATTCATAGTTAGCCATCAGCACTCAAACTTACACTTAAAAGATCCAGATCACTGACAATCCACTAATGGCTATTTGTAATGCACTCTTTAGTTTGTACTGAGCTACCACTGCTTTAATGTATGAGTTATTTATAAACCAAAGACAAACTGTTGTAATTAAAACATGTGGCAGATCTCTCTCCCTCTCTCCGTGCTTGCTTTCTCTCTCCCTGTCTTTCCCTTCCCTTGAATATTAATATCACACTCGCAATTTTTACACGATTGGAATATTTCTGAAACCCTTTTGTTTTGTTTTTTTTAAAGAAAATTGAACAAAAAATTGTGTCCTCATGTGACCCTGCAGCAGATTTTGTCCAGTCTGAAATGTCGTCCAACCATATAAAATGATTCACTGTCCCCTCCTGATTATGATCTACCCTTTACCTGCATCTCTGACATAATACATTTTAAAAGATTCCTGCTAGAGTAGGTAAACTTTCACCAAATTTATGCTTCTTTCATAACCTCGGGCGTGTATCATCAATCACACTGTCAAGCCGGCTGCAGCAGACGAGACAGAAACTGTTCACTGTGATTTAGATCTGCAGGAAAAATTATTGTAATGACCTGTTTTAACCAATGGGGGGGAGTCTCACACTGAGCAAAAATAACTGTCTGATGCCTGTGCACTTGAGAGCGGTGGAAAAAAAGTGTAGAGAGTGTAGAAAGGATCGGCATATAGTAAAAAGCTGCTTTTGAGAATGAATGATTTATTCAAAAGTAATATTCATTTTAATATTAATTTATAATACTGGGGTCATTGCTGACCACCAGAAACTGGTTTCCCTCTCAAAATGTGCCACAGGACCTGCAACACACTTTAGTATCAACTACTACATCTGTCCTGAAGTCTGTCTTTGTCCAGCTGTGGATTCAAAGAACAGTCATAAAGTGTCACATCATACTAGATGGAAGCTGATGTGTAATGCAACAGGCAAGGTTAAATCCATAACTATCACATTTACCACTAATCCGCTGAGGTTTCTCTTCGTCATGACCGTCTGTCTGGTGAAAGGTCCCAGCAGAGGTGAATCCTGTGAGGAGGCATGTCAGGATGACAAACTTTACTCCACAGTATTATCTCACGGTGTAGCTCCCTCCCTTTTCAAACAACCAGTCGACTATTTTGTTATGACATTTTGTAAAGCTCTGTTTCCAAACTTAAATAAATGCACAACTACTTTGAATAAAAGTCATTGATGATATTTCCACCACTCGTCGCCACTCGTAGTGCTGCAGACTAGTGATCCCCTCTAGTTTCCCAGAGCCGTTCAACTGCAGGGAAGGGGAGGAGCACTTCCAGTACACTGAGCCTTACTTCTATTACCGCAAATAAAGTACTTTTAGTAATAACTACACAATTACTGAAGGAGGCAGAGGAATAACTAAACATAGACACACCAAGCAGGAGAGAGAGCAGGAGAGAAGAAGAGACGTCATTGGTAATAAGGCTTCAAAATAACAAATCAACTCTACAGATAAACCAGGTGGAGTTCGACGTTTAGGTTAGGTTTAGGTAAATGAAGATTAAACTATTGTTGGTCCCATGTTGAAGGCCGTGGTGTGTGATTAAGGCTTAGTCCTTGTCTGAGTGGAACATTGCTGAATGTCATCCTATCCTTTCTAACTATGAGTGGAATCACAGTTTGTGTTTGTCCTTACTTTATGAGATTGAAGTCATTTTGTCAGACCACGTTGGAGTTAAAATCAAGATTGTCATGTGATGCGGTGGTTAGACTGTCACCTCTTGGCAAGAAGCTTCTGGGTTCTGGGTAGAGTTTGCATGTTCTCTCTTTGCCTGAATTGGTTCTCTACTGTATGTGATCGCCAGACATGTACATTACAACACGGCCCATAGGGGTGACTGTGAATGCGAGAGGTCATTCTTCTTGATATGCCTGCCCCGTGACAGGTGACCTGTCCAGGATGTCCCCGTGTCAGCTGGGACCGGCTCCAGCACCGCCACAACCCTGCAAGGAGAAGCAGTATGGCCAGTGGATGGAGCGGACATGACAACAATAATCATATTAAGTAACTTGCTGAGAAGTTTTTGGAGTTTATTATTATAAGTCCTAGGGATTTGAAGATTTTCCTCATTTACATATTTGTAACAGACACTGATCCGAGGAGCTGCCTGCCATGTTTTGCCTCAGGCCCATCGACTCTGGAGTCACTACTGTACCCCAGCCTAATGAGACTTCATGCAGATCTTCACACCTCTTGTGCTGTTCTAGAGAACAGAGACACTTCTAACAAACCATCAGCTGTTTGGCTGCAGAGACATTATAACACAAAGAAGAGAGCAGAGGGAGACGGACAGTTCCAGACTAGAAGAGCTCACTCACACATGAGGCACGCCGTGATTAGAGAAGGATATCAGTGGCTTGTCAGTTGGAAGAATGAGTTTGTGCACTCGGGCCCAGATTGCCCCTCACTCTCCCTGCGCTCTCTCATATCTCATACTGGAAAGCTTAAATTCATTGGCAGAGATATCAAAGGCTGCATTCAGGAGATAGCCCTATCTATAAATTCATCCAATGCCCCAAACCTCCCCTCTTCAGGGGCTGGACGTTCTCCAGCTCCATCACACTGGCCTCGTGCATATCCTGTTAATGCATATCTGAACTACGTAAAGGCGGGGATTTTCTTCTGTTGTTCTTCTATTGTTCTTGCTGGTTGTGCATTGTGTTCAAGAAAAACAGACGTGTCCACCAGCGCCGTGAAAAAGACCTCCAGGAATTGTGGGAACATCCCTTTACTATTAGAGCTCCCTCCCTTTTTGTGTTAGAGACAGAAACTGGACTCCAGTGAGGAGTGCTGGGTATGCTTATTAATTTATAATAGCCTCAGCATGTCTCAGTTTGAAAGTTGAGATTAATGGTAATAATGGGGATTATACTGTAGAATCATTGAGCAGCAACATAAGCAACAGAATGTGATGCAAAGAGTCAAAGTTCAATCCAGTTACTGTCTGTAATGTGAAGGCATCAATAGTTTCAATCATCTCAGCTCTGCAGCTCTCAGAAACTTTCAGCACTTTGTTTTGGTCCACTGGTCAGTGTGGTTGTGGAGTCCCATCAGATCTCACTATCTCCTCCACTCACATGCACGCACACACCGATTATACAGTACACTTCTGCAACAAACTGTCAAGGAGCCAAAGTAAACAATGAACTGGTGAAGAAAGTTGAACATTTAACGAGCTTAAGGAAGTCTGATGTTTCCCTCAGGAGTTGATGAACCAAACACTGAAGGAAGACAAGTGAATATTGGACCTGGGCCTGTCAGCTGCTGAGAAGGAAACTGATAGGATGCTAATGTTGTTTTTTTTCTGTGAATGTCAGTTTTATATTTTAGTTCATTTTTAATATCAGCAGCAGAAACAAGCTGTCAGAACAACACAGACAAATCGTAAAAGTTGACGAACACGTAAGAAAACAGCTGCTTAACTACACATCCAGATGTTGTTGGCATTTATTGGATTGGATCTATAGGATCTGCATTAGCACCAGCACGTTAACATAGCTTTTCTCCCTGGAATCCAAACATTAAAGGGATAGTTCAACATTTTTGGCAAATTGGCCCATTGCCATAATCCCTATAGTTTTAGGCGTAGGTTTGTTTACTTTATTTGTCGGTGCAAGCTATTTTTAGAACGGCGGAGCAGAGCCGTGCTATGAGATAATAACGGAATGTTATGAGACAGTTGTCTTCGAGGCAAATGCAGAGACTGCTTGCCGAAAAACTGGAAAGCACATCAGTGGTTTTGCATGAATTTACCTCTAAAACAACTCTGTCTCGTAACGTTCTGTTATTATCTCATAGCGTGATGAATGTGCAGGTCACAATTTGTCCACGAGAGCGTTTTGGAGTTGTTGGATTGTGTATTTGATGAGCTTAATGAGGGAAACCAAGAAATCCCATTAGTCTCCGTAGTGTAGCTCTGAGCAGCTCACGGCACTGCTCCACCGTTCTAAAAATAGCTTGCACCGTCAAAGGTAACAAACCTACTGCTATGACTATAGGGATTATAGCAATAGGCCAATTTGCCAAAAATGTTTAACTATCCCTTTAAGTCAAAATTGTCTATTCTCTATTGTTCTGAGTTCATCAAGGAAAAAACAAAACAAAAACACAACAGCTAATACAGTCACAATCATAGACACAGACATACCACAAGCCATTATACACCAGTACAATACAATTAAGAATCTGTAAATATATGGATTGTGTTTAATGACTGTCTGAATTAGTAGATCATGTTTCTAAATGTTCAAGTGACTAAACCCCAGAAAATCATGATCAGCCAGCTATAAAATAACAGCATGTTGATCACTGGTTTAACACACATTTAGCTCCGTATGAGTTTCAAACATAGCACCATATTAACTGCAGATGTATTCACATACTGTATATCGATTGTGACAACTTTGTTTGAATAGAGTTGCACTAGAGCAGATCAATCTACCTGCAAACAGAGACAGACATTGCACTGGAAAATACTTATTTCTATTTGGAGGAAAAGTATTGACTCCCTGCAGCATCCATGCAATAACCCAAACACTGCCCTCCTATAAGTGTCTCTATATCACCCCTGAAGAAGAAGAACTGCTGATGTATACTGCCCCTCTAAGAGCATGACATCTCTCATAAAAAAGTTCACCACTAGATTTTTTTTTCCTGAGGAGTACCATGGGATATCTTGCAGCTTTGCATCTGTCTATCCTTTCACGGACTGGTGTGTTTCTGAGAGCATCTCTGACACTAGGAGGCTTGTCCATGCTCCATTTAATCATCTATTTACTTTACTCCCTCAGACATGTTTGGTCATCCATGGCTCTGGTGCAGAGCCTATCATCAAGCCAAGATGATGACACTGAGTGTGTATTTTCTAAACTCCTCCAGCACTGAGCCGCTGTATTACAAACGAGAGGTATACAGTATGTTATGTTTCTGGGATATGTATGCATATCTCAGAACATTTACTTTTTCTAATTGTCAGTGAACCCAGCTTTATGAGGATGCTAAACAGGGCGGCAACTGACTCTGGAACTGAGAAAGTAGCTTTACTTTTACAGAAAATTAAAACAGGCAATTTTTTTCATATTCATTAACTCTTCCAGAACTGAAAACAAAAGTGAAAACAGACACAATTATACACCTCTGCTATGTCGTTCCACTTAAGTGATAATTACATGCATCTGGGGTGTATAATGTAATGTAGCACCTTTAGAAACCCACAAGAAGTGTAGTATAAATCTACAAGATGAAAATGAATATCGTACGGCAAAAGTATAGCTTTATTTAAAGGAGCTATCCATAAGTTTAGTAGACATTATTTACCAGTCTAGAAGAAGCATTGTGAGACCAATCTGCCCTAAAGATGAAGACCTGCTCACAGCATACCGTACTTGTTAAACAATCATGGGCGAAGCTCCAAACCAAGGACAACCTACAAATAGCTGCATATAAAAAAGTGGGAGCTAACTTACAACTTGTGAACTTGCAAGGATATAGCCTATATGCTTGTATTATTTTTAGCCACATACAAATCCTGCTCGGACAAGGTTAAGTTGGCACTTGATAGAAATCAAGTGAAAGGTCAAAATAAAATGGCCCAGATTTCCCTGCTAATCCTTTCAATCTCATTATGTGATCCACATCTCGGCACGGCCTCGTTACATTAGTCAGCTCCTTTCCTTTTCCCTCCTGAAACCAGAAGAGAAGGACTCAGCCTAACAAACTGTAATTAAAAGCTTCTTCACATGGACCACTGAGGCTATAGCTACCCCCTTTGATCTTCTGCTGGTGATTGAAACCAGTGCAGCACACGGCACCTCAAAGGAGCACCGCACCGGCCAGTTGTTTTCATCTTTCTTTTGGGTGATTATTCGCCCAGTTCTTTTACCAGTCTATTATTCAGACCGCAACTGGACGATCCCAGACATATTTATTTCCAGCTCGCATATGAGGTCAGTCATCTGCTGCCCATAATTGAATTCCTGGTTGGAAAAAAAGCATATTTATTGGGGCTTCCACTCCATCTGGCGCACACTGTCTCTAACCTTATCAGAATCAAATGGGCAAAGAAAAGCTCTATGAAATATCAAAGGCACCACCAGGGCTTTGTCTCATATCTATGGAAATTTATGTTTTGTGCATTCAAGGTTTCTGCTTGACAGTCACTTCCTCCTCTGTCTTATTCACCTGAAAGCCACAGCAGTGTCACAGAGACAGGACCCTTTGTGCCCTATTAAAACAGCACATGACAATTGTGCTTTCTGAGAAATGTAAGGAAATGGCCTTTGTAATGAAAGACAAACATTCTGTTGATAACAGTGTTATTCACATGCAGCACAAATATGTGTTGCTGAACTATGACTGACTACTGCTTGTTATTCTAACAGCAGGGATGTGCAGGAGAAATTGCAGCATATGTCTGACTTTAAATTCATATTTACCCAGAATGGTTTGGCTGTTGCAGTGTCTCATTTCTGTATTTTTTCATCTTTTATTTGTCTTTTTAAAGATGTAGGGGACATACAACATCAGATCGGGTCCACATCACCATGTTTCTCCATGCTGCTGCTTTGACGTACTGTAAGCTTCAGTCAGTGAGGAGAAGCAAAAATAATATTTCAACTGTAGCAATTGACACTTACTGCAAAGATACCCTGCAGAGTTTTTGTTTTACCACTATTATATGAAAAATCACTGCAGATTAAGAATTGCCACGAATGCCACAATGAAAGCACAAACACTATAGTCAATATGCTACAACCAGGAAAACAATGTGAAGGCAAACATCAAGAGAAAAGAGCTACATACCAAGAAAGGCTAATATCAATTACTAGTCATCCAGTATACTAGGAATGTGATGGGATTGATTCAGTTGAGCAGCAAGATCAGACACTTTTACTTTACTTTACATAAAAAAAAATAGATAAAAAAAAATCATTATGAATATATCATACATAAAAATGTATATATTTGAACCTTAAAGTCCTCCAGCAACTGAAAAAATATTATATTTACCTGAGACAAAATGTTATCCTCCAGAGGAATTAGAATGCTCTCTGGTTCAACACATTATGTACAGCAGAGGCAAAGGTAAGATAATAAAAGACTTGCCTAAGTACAACTTTTCTACATGGGACCAGCCTGTCTTCTCAGAGGCTTGAGTGCAAGATGCTAAAAAGACCACTGTGTTAACCGCCAGATGAGTCCTTAGCTCTGTGCGTAGCAGCGTATAAGCTTAGGTTAGATAGATACTGTAAAGCTGCAGCTACATTTCTATAGTGCTGACATCTATCCACATCAAGCCAACATTTATCCCTTGTGTCCTAGAGCACTTCTGGTTTTACTTCATAGACTGAATAAAGATGGAGATGACCTCCATGACATCCCCCATAGGTTTTTGAAGAGTCGTTTCGAGTGAGTCGTTCCAATGTCGCCATCCTGCCAGTGCTTCACGCTGCCAAAGTCCTAGCTAATACAAAAATCAGTAAAGACGAGGGGTACAGTTGAGACTTTGGCACATGCACAGAACAGAGGCTTTAATA
>NC_140927.1:2629289-2701782 GCF_045865225.1 Trachurus japonicus
TAAATACTAGGGCTGGGACTCGATTAAAAAAATTAATCGAATTAATCAGAGGCTTTGTAATTAATTAATCGCAATTAATCGCATTTTAATCGCATATAAATAATTGACCTGAGAACAGTGAGAAGCATTTTTTTTCCACATGGATTTTAGTATACCATTGAATGACTGAATACATAAGCTTAAGCATTCAAGGTGGTACTTAACCAAGACCAACAGACTAGGGATGCAAATTATCGATTAATTTATTAAACGATATTTGATACATACAGATTAAATGGTCTTTCCTTCCACTACACTATGATGATTACTGTAGTATTTAACTAGGCTACTTAAATCACAGTAGCATAAACTGATTTGTTGAACTCAGCCTGCTGTAAACATTAATAAAAGTCAGTAACCAATCAGTGATCACACAGGCAGCTCCATGTTGTCCCTGTGTGATGTTCAGGGACAGGTCAGGACAGTCTGAAGACAGACAGCTCTGAGGGTGAAGTCCTATCATAATGAGATGAGCTGCACCTGTGACAGTGACAGGTCATAGATATAGCACTGCAGCTGAGCAATTAGCGCTATATAGCGCATTTAGCGTGCGCCCGTGTCTGTGTATCTATGTGCAGGCAGAGATCAGAGATGGTGTTTTAAATAACCATGCTAGCGTTTCACCAGCTCTCATCTCTGCCAGTCAGCCTCTCAAACTGCCGCCTCTCTCGCGTGCGGGCGCACCGCACGTAGACACACGTGAGAAAAAAAAAAATTTAATAAGTGCGATTAAAATGCGTTATTTTTTTTAACGCGTTAATTTTTGTGTAATTAATTAATCATAATTAACGCGTTAAAGTCCCGGCCCTAATAAATACTAAAGTGAATTATTTAAAAACTCATCCAGTTGTCATGTAAGAGGGAATTAGCTAAAGACCAAAATTAGTTGATAGCTTGTCAATCCAACATGGCGGCAGATGGTTTACCTTTTGATGCAGCACTAGAAAGTATGTTAGACTGCAAGTTTATTTTGAAAAAAGAGCAACGTTTAGCATTTTTTTTTCTCATCAGATTTCTGTCGTTCTACATACGTCATCGGGTATGATTGATACGATTAGCTATAAGCTACGTACTGACGCATTTGATAGACATTCCTAGCACCCAATAAACAGCTCTGGGCTTTCATAAACCACACCTCAAATACAAAAAAGTGAACGGGTGGTTCCCAGACCAAATCTTTAATCTACATTGAGATGAGATCTGATGTTAGCCAGGCTATTTCATGGCATAAGTGTATGAGGAAACATAGGGTGATATAATACACTTTTAAACTAATGTGACACCTTTCCACTAGGGATGCACATTTTGAATTTTTTTTCTGACCGATAACCGACGCTCGTTAACCGATTATTAACCGTTAACCGATAAGATTACGACGCTGGCGGCGCACATGTGTATTTAACGGCAAAGAAAGAAAAAAATAAAATAAAATAGATCGCTCCAATGTAGAACTGTTTTTATACAAAGTGCAGCCAAACACCAGGCTGAAAGAGCAGCAGAGCTCCTCTGACAGATCCTCTGTGGAGCTGCAGGAGAGCTGCAGCTGAACAGGCTGGAGAGCAGCGACGTCCTCTTTTTTTTTTTTCAGCGCCGTTGTTACAGGTGATGCACATCTATGTCCGTGTAGTTAGGGCCACGGGCCATCGCACCGGGCACTGGTCCCAACAGCTACGAAATAGCTGCAGGGACCAGTGCCCGGGCGTAGCAATAAATAATTAATGCTTGTGACTACGGCCGTGTTGGGTCCGAGATTCCGAGTCGGGTTTTACCGTTATTACCAGCAGTATGCCCGTTTATCACCAATAAGCACAGTAGATGAGGAGGGTAAAAAGTTACTGAGCTCAGGCTGGGGAGTCCGCGGCGTGGAGCGGTGCGGGCATAGACATATGTCTATGGGTGCGGGTCTCTGACTGCAGCGGGGACTAATCATGGATCCGCTCCGTGACACTGCGAGATGCGTGACCGCTGGTGAGCGCTGTGGGACGGGACCGGGGCTCAGACAGCACACGCTAATGGTTGAAAACAGCGGTGATACGAGAGAGACGGGGACAGCTCTCCATTCCGACACACCTCCACTTCGACACCCCGCTGTTCCGAAATACCCCCACTTCGAAACACCGCTACTCCGACACCCCCTCCTCCCCCCCGCAGCTGTCCAAGGTGCTGAACCGCGTGACGTTGTTTACATTCTGCTTTGTGGCTTGTCTGTGAAACGTGCGCTGCTCAGAGACTGGGCAGATCTGTCCCACTTGCTTTCTCCCAGACTCCGTTGTTGGAGATCTCCCACACAGTAATAGAAATACACTTTTTTTCTTTTTCTCCCCCCCTCCTCCGCTCGAGCGCGGCTGAAGCCGGCTTGAGCTCACAGGGGCGCGAGGCTGCTGCAGCCACCGCTCGTGCTGACAGCTGACTGAGGGAGATGCTTTGGTTGGATTTAGGCAATGAAGAAAGGAGTTGGTTAAGTTTAGTAAAAAGACCAGGTAGAGGCTAGACAGGCTAGAAGCATAATGAACATTATAAGTCATTAATACAGTATGAAGTATTTGCTTGTTTTGCAGTTAATTATGCACATGATCCGTTTGACCCCAAAAAGGAAAAAAGGATCACTGCGCACTGCGCACTGCACAGCCTCTGGTTCCTTTCTGATTAGGTCCGTCTGTCCGTTCGGAGTGGGGGGGTTTCCCCCACTGGCCTTTTCGGAGTAGCGGGGTCTTTAGAAAAAATAGAAAACCCCGCTATTACGATGAATGGAAGTCTATTGTCGGAAAGGCGGGGCTTCGGAAAGGCGGGGTGTAACCGAGAGAGACCTGCCGTGCCGTGTTAAAAAAAACAAAAAAGTGTGTCACGTCACAACTTCCTGTATCTCGCCCAGTGTTGTGCTAGTCACTGAAAAATAGTAACTAGTTACAGTTACTAGTTACTTCATTAAAAAAGTAACTCAGTTACTTCAACCAAAAAGTAATGCGTTACTGAGAAAGTAAGTAGTTAAAAAAATTAAATAAGTCAATAATAGTAATATTTTAAGCTTGTTTGTAGTGGAAGCTCCCAGTGTTGCTCTGCTGGAATATTGCGCGATTTGCGGAGCCGTGAACTGGGTGTCAATGCAAATCGCGCAAGATATTTGCACAGACACAGGCAAAGCAGTGAACTGAGACACTGGGAGCTTCCGCTACAAACAAGCTTAAAACCTATACTTATTTAATTTTTTTCGGAACAATTTCTCATGTTGGGGCTTCAATACAAGAGGGACATTACAGACAAGCACTAAGGAGGTATTTGGATGTTTTTTTGGTGTGTCTTTTTGGACGAAGAAAAGTGAGGCCAATTCGCAACCATCATATGGACATGCAGTGCTGCGCCGAGCCCCGCTGTAACTCAGAGAAGGCACGGATAACTCTGAAACTTCTACCAGCCCTTAGTCGACATGAGGGTGAGTAGATAATGAGTGAAATTTGAATTTTGGGTGGACTATCCCTTTAAGGCTGAGATATTTGAGTATGGATTGAAGTGGTTCGGTCCTGGTGGTCTTTCTGTCTCACATATACATGTAGTTTGCCCCTGGGCACAAGATCTCAGAGTCTGGTCTCACTGATGTGTGTTAAAAAGTGTCACCTTCAAAATGTAAAAATGGGAAGGGGAGGGAGAAATTCTTCTAAGATAGGAATGTAACCAGGTATACATTCTGTATGTATAATTCTAGGAAATGAATAGATAAATAGACTGCAAATTAATGGATGTGGACCCAGATATAACGGCAGTGATGTGTCAAACTCATACTGGGGGGGGGTTATAAAAATCATACCTCACATTTTAAAAACAAGTTAAATGGACTGAAATTGTGGAGAAATAAAAGGAACTGGTTATGTTTTGGAAAATTAGTAGTTTGTCTTTGCCAAAAATGTCATCTCTTTTTTTTATTCTCACAGCAATTACAGCTTTGTTATTTTATGTTTTAACCAAAAAAGAAAGAAACCTGTCTGTGAGTGATGAGATCTGTCATTACTGTTACAAAAAAAAAGATGATATTTAAGGCTGCACAGATGATAATGTTAGAAAATGATCTCCGCGTGGGATCTGCTACTTCACCCTGAGTGTTTATCCCTAAATCTCCATTACAATATATATTTGATATTAATGAATAAAGTGAGTCCCGATAAAGTGAAGGTACTGCTGATCTGGGAATCAACACCACATTCTGCAGCTCCCCTCAGTTATAAGCTGCTCTCAGCTCATTGTTTTGGTTTGCTGGTCAGTATGATTAAGTCCCAAAGGCTCCAACTGACTCCATCCACCCACTCACCCACTTCCCCAAAACTGTGGACTGCAGCACACAAGCCCACATAAGCCAATTGTGGCCAAGTGTACAGTACAGTATGCTGCTCTTCCTAGTGTGAAATAATAGAAAGTCACAAGTAAATAAAGCCACAGTAAATAACTCTGTGGCGAAAAACCCTATGAATATTTGACGGGTAATGAGAGACCAGCTTCTCCCACAAGACAAAGTTTGCTAGCATGTTTGTTGTAAGAACTTGTACGAACAGTTGCGGTGCAGGAGGGAAAAAATAGCTAATTAAGGAAGACAAGAAAAATCACATTTGTTGAGTTAAACATGTCGAAAATCTATTTTTGAATTCTTGGTGTATGGGTTAAGAGGAACTATGTAAGTCCGGTCACTTTTCAGCTGTTTTGCTAACCCTCCTCCCGGCCATGTGCATTTGTTTACAACAAAGGCAGCGAGAAATCAATCAATAGAGTAGTAGTACATAATAGTATATAACGTTATATCATATGCAATGTTATGATCTGTGTAGTTAAATCCATCATAAACAAGAGATTACAGGTTCTCCCTCGTAACAAGTTAAGACATTTATTTAACCATCACAATTACTCCAAAGCTCTTTAATTAAGGTATGACTTAAAGGGACAACGAGGAGTTTTGGAAAAGCAAAGTGTTTTCACACTACATTTATGAGCCTCCGCGTGCACCGTGAAATTCTTTGACCGGCGCAAGACAGACTAATGTTTTCATTCATCAAGAATTAAAGTCAGAGGTTCAAAGAGGTTTGGATACCGTCGTAGTTCCGACCATAAACGGCGATTTGGCGGCGTTATTCTCATGACTCGCCGGGCAGTGTCCACGAAACCGAAAGTAGGGAAACACTGGTCGGCTCGCCCAGCATTTCTGCCACCACTAATAATAACAAAATAACGATAAAGACAAAACGATATATTTATCGAAAATTGACCCATTAACAAGTGTGGGTAACGTAGATTCATCCACATTAATATGAGACTTTTGTCGCGGAATTTTTCGTTCTGCCGATGGAGAAACTCCTCGTTGTCCCTTTAAGCTACAAATCCTGCATAGTTCCTCTTTAATGTATGGCTTAAACACTTTGTTGAGCAGAAAAAAAGAGAGATTGACTGACACACTTGAGATGATGTCTCCATTTTATTCTGTGGAAGTTTCCATCTGGAAGAGAAATCATGTTAATTTGGTAAAAGATGAAGGAAAGATGAAGGTTTGACGAACACGACTGAATATCTTGTACTTTGAATGTGTTCTCCATTTATGTGCTGCATAAAAATGACATGAAAAGCATGTCACTGCTGTTCCCTTTATGACAGTCAAATAGCTTCTGCATAATGACTAAGATCTCAGAATAACCTGGATTTCCTCAGACTTTATTTCCTGTGTCCTGTGGTGATGGATGTGGGTCAGACAATGAGTCAGAGCAAAAAAGCTTTCTACTTTGAAAGTTTAAGTGTAGATTTATTGTTAGTTATTCTCAAAGTTCAACAGCTAGACAGTCTCGGTAAAAAGTGGTGTCATATCACAATAGGTGCATTGTTGTAGATCATTAATTCAATTCCATGGGACGGACTGATGATATTTCCACCACATGTCAGTGTTTAGCTGCAGACTGCTCTGGTTTCTCTGCTGCTTAGAACTGAAGGGAAGTGAAGTGGAGAAGCACTTCACCTCCATGACACTGAATAGAGGAGGAATAATTAAACATCAGACACACTGAGCAGAGAAAGCAGGAGAGGTCTGATCTCATCTCATCTTGATTACATGTTTGTTCTGTTAGAGAAGGTGTTTCTTTTATGTTCATGTTTGGTTTTTTTTTTATTGCTGTCTATTTTCTCATTTGTATGCCTGTGTTTTTAGATTTTATCTTTTAATGTGAGATACTTATTCTCATATGTACTGTAAATGCAGCAATGTTTCGGTGATTAGTCCTTCTTCAGGCAAAGATTTTAAGTAGGGAGTGGCTGCAAGCTGGCTGTCAAGTACTACATATCATAAAACTAAAGTTACAATGTACAATGCTGTGTGGATCACTGAAGAAAATTGTCATAACATCAAAAATATGTCATGCCATAGGTGATAGACTTAAACATAGAAACAAAGAACATTGTCAAATCTAATCTGAGACAAAAAAAAGTATAGGTGCCTGTGTTAACAATAGTCATTCTAATTTTAGCACACATTGGTCTCTACCAATCTCTGGAGATGATATTTGGCTTCATATGTAATTTGTGCTATGTACAAAAACTAGATTTGTGTGTGACTTGTTTGTGCTGTTGGTTGTTAACAGGTAGTGCACAAAGGTTTTATTTGAGCTTTTGTGGTGATGTAGCTGCACTGAATCAAAAGAGCAAGGTTAAAACAAGCCATAAAATCGGACCAATGAGCTGTAAGAGACACTACAACCCTCTGTAGAACTAAGGGGAGCTACAAACAAGCCTTCAATGATAGCTCTCACTTCCACTGTTCTAATAAGAATATTTGACATGGCTTCAAACAGTTAAAGTCTGTCATTATCGGAGGGTTATGGCTTATTACTCAGCTGGTTAATCACAGTGGGAAGGCTGAACTGAAACAGTAAAGTAGAACCAAAATAATGAGCCAAACCACACTCAAAGGCAGCTGAGTGTCACTATGTGTGGCACATTTTCACATTAAACAGTTATTTCATCCAATGTTAATGCATTAAAGGTATATTGTGTAGGAATTACTCCCATCTAGCGTTGCAGTTGTATATCATTCAATCGTATTTTTCATGCTGCATTCACATGAAATTGGGCAGACAGTCATGGTGACGATACAAGTGGTCCGTCAGCACGAGGCAAAACAATACATGTGACAATATGTTGTCATGGCGATGTGGTATTGTTTACCTGACCCACGTTTTACCGGCTTTCTCTCGACCTCTGTGACTAAAATGACATCTGGTTTGTTACTGACAGCCGTCTGCCCGACTGCAGGTGAATGCAGCATCAGTGTAACGCTCCATTCCTCCTCACTGCGTTACCACGGTGACTTTTCATAGACGCCACCTCGACCTGAGCCGACTTATAGTCAGTGTTGGAGATGAAACCAACAGACAGGACTCATTTTACCTCCTCATTTATCTTCTGATATTTTTAACACAGACAGAAACAGTCAACAGGTGGAGTGTTGAATTTGTTCAAACTATGTAGGCCTAATTTTGATAAACTTGCAGGTGCACTGGCCCATGTCAATTTTCAACAGGCAGGTAAATATAATACAGAGATATGATCAAGTGCAGTCAAATGTATAATCCTCATATGCCTCCTTTTTACGTCGGTCTTTCATGATACATTCATACAGGCATGTTAGCTAAGGGACTGGCCAGTGCTGATAGCAAATAGACCAAAAGAGGTTGTTGATAGCCTTGGCTGGGCAGAGGCTCAGAGAGAAATATTTGCAAGAATAAGCTAGAGAGAGAAAGAGAGAGAGAGAGAGCGTCCCCTCTTTGATGCGTGGATCTATTATTCATCACATAGCCGCACTTGTGCGTTTGCTGTTTGAGGGACAGCAAGAGAGATGCGGTTGAGTGTCGGCAGTGTATTGTCCCACCTTTTTCCTTCATGTAACTAATGAGCAGGAGTATTAAGGGCCGTGCGACTCACTTCTACCGCCTCAAGGTCTCTGCCTTACTTCTGTCTCCGCATGGATGCAATACTAATTCAAAAAAAAAAGCTTTGGGCTATATGGCTCTCTGCAGGGAAAAAAAGAAACCTCAAGCCAAGCATAATGGATCAGAAGATAAGAAAAAAACATGGTGACTAGAATAAAGATTGAGCTTTGATAGGAAAAAGACAAGTCATAAATATGAATAGTGAATCCACATTGTTAGGAAGTCATCAGTAGTACAGTAACAAGTGTTGCCACTGCTAGGCAATAACAATTAGTCTGTCTGAGCTCTGTCAGTGTGATTGTAGATTGAGTTGTGCTGCAGGGGAGGAACAGAGAGTGGAACACAATTAGAAAGTGTGGGGGAATAATATGGATCTGTGAAGGCCATGAAATTGTGAGGTTACATCAAAGCCAGGTGGTCAGTACAGGAGCAGAATCCCAATCCAGGCAAACTCACAGGCCAAATAAGTTTAAAGCTGAAGCTCTAATGAATACTGACCAGGGGATGAGGCTGAACTGGACTGGGATTGGCTGGTTTTGGTTTATGGGTTACTCATTTAGAGAAACATAATGAAATAGGACACAATGTCTGCACATGAGCAAATACATGGAGTTCAGAAGGAGATGTTGTAAAGAAAGAGAGGGTGTGAGCTCTAGA
Source organism: Trachurus japonicus (assembly GCF_045865225.1). Classification (NCBI taxonomy): domain Eukaryota; kingdom Metazoa; phylum Chordata; class Actinopteri; order Carangiformes; family Carangidae; genus Trachurus; species Trachurus japonicus. Next base: position 2,637,935 of record NC_140927.1, read on the forward strand.
GTCAGCTGCTGTGATGTGCATTTTACCTAATTTAACCAACAGTACCTCACTCCCACCACTTAAAACTAGGGCTGCAACGGATCAATAACCTCATGGATCGGACCGGATCGTGTTTTTTGAGTCACGGATCGGATCATTTTTAGATCGGCAGGGTTGGGGGTAGTACACATGGTACGAACAAATTTGTTGTTGTCGTTGTGCATGACGTACAGCTGCCGATACGATCTGCATTTTTTAAATTGCCCGTTTATTCGGCTGTGGCGGTTGGCCCAAGTGTTCCCACTACTCACACCACTTTTCTTTTTTCATCAACCGATCTGCAGACCACTTGCGTGCTGATTGGTGGAGAGCGATCCAGACAGATCACGGATCGACACCGATCCGTTGCACCACTAGTTAAAACCATAACAAAATCATGTTGTGAAGTACAATGGTATCATGGGTTCAGTTGTCTTCACCACTGGAACCTGTTTCAGGTCAGTGTTAATGGTTGAGGAAGTTTTTACCTGGAGCTGAATCATCCGTAGATGTTCCTTCACCACAACAGTCGACCAGAAAGTGTGTTCAGTAACAGGTGAGTTTCTTTCTGAAGATAACCTGATCACTGGATGTTCATTAAATGAATTTACGTTGGGAAGAGATTAAAATCCCAAAGATTTAGCCTGTATTGTGAGGCTAAATCTGTCTCAGTCAGTGTGAGGACAGAGCCTGCAATCTCTTATTTCAATATTACACATGGATGGAGCTTCCATGTGGTATGTTTGAATAAGAGATCGATTGAGATTAAAATTTGCACAGCCTGTCTCTCCTCTGCACTAAAACATTTACTAAAACAATCTGTGTGAAGCTTCAGACACATGCAGATTGTGATCAGTGAGGAGTCATTCATCATGTTCTGATTGGTCACAGCGATGAGCGGTCCTCCTATCAAAGCTGTCATCACACTGTAGATGATGTGATATTTCTGAATGACAACACCTGTACCGCTGAAAATCCATCAACATTAAAAATTAAAATTGAAAAATTAAACTGCAAATCTGAAACTGTTTAAACAGCATTTCATTTACTGGATACATAAACCACATGTTGAAACACAGTCATTGATGCTGCTGAGGTTTATGAGTGTACACTCCACTTCAACCTTGGTGCTTTTTCAAATGAATCTGATCAATGTCACACATTCATATTTTTGGCTCCACTGGAATAAAATGGAGGCTCTTTTTTATTTATTCAGCTTTGTTGTTTCCCCATAAAGGTGCTTAAAGCAGAAGTAAGCGATCCGGTGGTTTTGGCTAACTTCCTGTCAGCCGATGGAGTTATCAGTCCCCGCCCTCGTCCCTACGTCACCACATTCACGCGCATCCCTTGGCTGCACACACAGAGAGGACCGCCCCTTTATGCCATTCTCTCTCCTCATTGGATAAAGGTTGTAGGAAAGTTTTCTCCTCGGCTTACAGCAGAGCAGAGTGACTGACAGACTCGTGTTTCAGACCAAACACTCTATATTAGGCCTGGGACGATAATAAATTTTGCTGGACGATATATTGTCGCACAAATTATTGACGATAAACGATATTATTGACACATTTTTTTGAGAATAAATTAATCACTAATATAATAATAATATTTCATAATAATGCAAGTAGACCCTTTTAAATGCGATAAACTTTTATTTCTCATGAGTATTTTTTTTAACCATTGTAATTGGAATGACAAGAAGTTATATAGCTTATATAGCTACTATCCTAAATAAATAAAATAAACAGTGCAGTGCAGCTCTTCTGTCCAATAACGTTACACACCTGAAGCTCCACAAACTAATGAGAGATTTCATCACTCCAGTGTTTCCTCAGGGGGGTCTTCCACGCTGGGAGCTGTGTCTGGGCTGCTGCTGGGGGCGCTGTCCCTGGGTCCCTTCGGCTCGGCTGACTGTGGTCTGCCGGGGTCGGGGGGCCTGGGCGCTGGTGCCCCCTGTGGCACGGCCTGTGACTCCTCCCAGTGTGGACGGCCCCAAAGATAGCGCTTCCTCAATCCTCAGTGTCATGCCATGTCTCCCTAGTGTCAGTAGTGAGAGAGAGAGTGTGTGTGTGTGTGTGTGTGTGTGTGTGTGTGTGTGTGTGTGTGTGTGTGTGTGTGTGTGTGTGTGTGTGTGTGCATGTGTGTGTGTGTGTGTGCAGTATGGGGTGTGGGAGGGAGGGGTTTTTACTTGTAATTGTTTTTCTGTTTCTATTTTTCTATGTGTGTAAAGCACTTTATGTTGCATTCCCATGTATGAAAGGTGCTCTATAAATAAAGATTGATTGATTGATTGATTGATTGATTGATTGATCAATAAGACCAGCATTTATCTCCTAAAACCTATTAAACCAGCCGGCGGTAAACCTCTAAAAACCTGCTGATAAGTTTTCTTAGTCGTTTTCTCCCCCAATGACGGAGGTTGACCGGCCCGTGAGCTGCTGCAGGCGGCTGCAGACTGTAGGAAGCCCCGCTCCTCCTGCTCGCTGCTACCACATTAGCTCCAAAAACGTGGGAGGAAATCTCCAAACAGGCGATATGTGGATAAACTGACCACAGACTGGGGATCTAAACTGTGACTTTCTCGCATGAAAAAATATTAAAACTTTAAAAAGTGACGTGGTAACAGCGCTGCAGCGAGAGTTACAGTAAAATAGCTTTTAGCTGCTTAGCTTTACAGCTAGCGCTGCCGGTTGCTGTGAAATGCATTCTGGGAAACAAAGATCCTGGATGACTGAAAAGAGGGTTCACTCCTTTCATTCTGCAAAACAAACGGCCCAGGTGCTGAGACCGATGCACAGAGTGAAGCCTCTTGTCATCCAGCCTGGTTGGAGGCGGGAGACCAGGAAAACAAATACGTGCGCATGCACATGGCGATATCGAGGCCGGAAAAATTTTGAGTTCATTTTCATTTATCGTGCGATTAATTGATTTATTGATTATCGTCCCAGGCCTACTCTATATAAGTGATTGCAGTCGGAAGATATAACTATTTAAGACTTATATTAACACAAACATTCCGCTTACTTCTGATTTAACTTAGTGAACTTACTCAGGGTTGGATAAATCAACTCAGATCAGCTGTTGTGGACCTGGAAACTTTCCTATCTCAGGATCCATCATATCAGAGTTCAGGGTTAGTGTTACACCTGTTTTCTGGCCTAGAGCCCAAGTGGTACAAACAGTTTCACATTTTAAATTTCTAAGCCAGTGATACTGCATGGTAAACACATTCATTAGGGATGTGTTTTGGAGCCAGGATTGCTGTTAAATAACAGTAGAAGTGATTCTTTCTTTCATAATGTTAGATGTTAATGTTAGAGAGTTAGAGAGTTTTTCTTTTTTACCAGCAGCCAGTCAATCCACACAGTTATCCTCTTCTCCGTAACAGACCAGGGAAAAACAGATCCAGAAGTGTGATTATTAAAATTTCTTCATCGTTAAACCATATAGCTTCTCAGTATCTTATACTGTAAATGTGACTAGATAGGGTGGCCAAATATAATAGACCAGCGGTACTCAATAGGCGGCCCGCGGGCCGCATCCGGCCCGCCGAACCTTCCAATCAGGCTCGCGACTGAGTTCTACTAGTTTACATATTACTGTATACTGTATTTCTCGGGCTCCGTGCACCTGTAAGTCAATGCGCTGGGACATGGAAACACGGGCGCAGCGTTTGTGTGTGCCTGTGAGGAGCTGCACTGGCATACAGAAACGCCGACGAACCCAAATCACCATGCGGGAGTGTTTGGGGAGCGGGCTGGACTGCAGGGTTTTCCCTGCCTGTCTGCAGAGACCGTGGGTGATTTTCACCGCCGTCTTGGTTCAACTGTGTGTGCATCATGCATGGGGGGCCGTTCAGATGAAGTGTCTTTTGCGCGAGCTCAAACCCATTCAATGTAGCCGTGCGTCATGCACGCTCACAACTCAAAAGCCGTAGCCGCGCGCATTTGATGAGACGCGATTGTTTTTCCGTGCACATCTGCGGCGCACAGCTGCACGACCTGCTTCTCCCCCGCTGTTGTGTCCCGGTGCCCTCGGTCTGTGTCTCTCCTACTGTTTCCCACTGAGCTCTGCCTCGTTTGAAAGGTGAAGGAAGCCCATGTGTGGAAAGACGTCGCCTCCGAGATGTAGAATGTGTATTATAGAAGAGAAACACACATTTCAGGACCAATGACTTGTATCCTCAGAACAGAGTCAGACATGTCCTGTGATGGTCAGCCTCCTTTCATATTTAAGCTGAAAATCACAGGGCATGTCTGAGGATACAAGTCAGCAGTGTAAAACTCTGATATGTAATGATGATATGATAATGTTAAGACATTTACAAAACACCGTGAAGTGTATAAATAAAAATTATATGCTTACAAGTAAAATAAACATATTTAAATTATTAGACGAAAAAGGTGAATTTAATTTCAATCTAGGCCTATTTGAATGTGCGGCCCCCAAGGTGTCTGTTAAGAAAAATTCTGGCCCTTCGACATATGTATTTGAGTACCCCTGTAATAGACCATAACCATAACTGAACATTGCACAACTCAACAAAATGTATCCATTCTTTATAATCATTTTAGTAGGAATGTTAATGTGGAAAACTAACTATTATAGCACAATGAAATCCAACATGTCTTCTCAATTGGCTTCCAAAACAATCTGTTTTTTAGTTAAGTGTGTGTATGTGTGTGTGTGTGTGAAGTAACTATATATTTATAGTGCACATAGAGATATATATATGTCACTTTAATTTTACAAAGCTACAGGAGGAAAAGGTTCAGTTAAAGGAACTTTTTAGACCTAACAGAATCTAAACAGGCTCTCTGAGTTCAGACTGCAGGCTCAAGAAGAGGCGGCAGATTGAAAAAGGTACAGGTACAGAATGCTAATGCACACAGCAGTATTGGTGATCCAGCAAGTGTTTGTGGGCATGTATGTAAACAAAGTCAGGCATTTACAGTACAAATGCTCTAATGCTTTAGGTTGAGTGAATGGAAGGTGAGAATTGGTCTTTATCTGTCAGTTCACACACTTTTTAAAATGTTTTTAGTCACCTGGCTAGATTGAGAGGCGATACAGTGAGATTACATTTTACATCAGCCAACCTGTCACTCAAAGCAGGCTAGCCAAATGTTAATATGCCTAACTTTAAGATTTGTAAACATGTTCATTTCTGCTGCAATGTTGGACAGCGTAACATGGGAGTCCTTGGGGCTGTCTTTGAGTTATGGTTGCATCACTGGATGTAGAAATTTAGCCTTATTTTGGGTATGTCTGAGCAGAAATAGAGAGAAGAGCCAGTAATACAAGCACACTGTCTAGGCTGAATTTGAGAATGATCGAAGAAATAATATGGAAAAGTAAAATTGTAAAGCTTAGGAATATTTGTAACTGGCTGCAAACCAACTGTAACTGGGGAAGCTAGTTTATCCACTCGACACAACAACTGACAAAACAGCTAGACACGCAACATCCTTTTTTTTTTCGTTCTTTCTTCCTTTTTTTAAGTCTCAAGTCCAAAACCTTTTAAAGGATAATTACCGGTTTTTTTTACAATCCGGACCTTATTTCTAGCATAAAATACGATCATTTACTCACCCAGATAACTTTGGTGTCATTACAAGTCGTTCCGACGAAATTAGATCCAGCCGAGAGCCGCGTATATCTGTGTAATGTGACAACATGGGGCAACGGAATGCAGCCTCTAAATAACACATTATCCGCCACGAAACTCATTCATTTCACCAATATGTTGTTATGATACACTAGTGCTATTCCCCTCTGAGTCCGGGGTTAGCTGTTATCAACATCCAGGGTCTGTAGGTTGACCTACTGACCTCTGACCTGGATGATGTCATCTCCGACCATCACGCGGCACGGCTTGTTGCTACCGCTAATGCTACGGTTCGTTTGTGTGTTTCTGACTTGTCAGAACAAAATGAGCAGCTGGATGAAGTTCAGCTTCCACAGGCTTCCTCTCCGCAACCTGGACTCACTAAAGCTCCGGCTAGTTGCACTAAAAATGGACCCGAATGCCGAAGCGGAATGATTATTATCAGAATGAGCCGGGCAGCGGTCGGAGATGTTTCGCAGCGGATAATGTGTTATTTAGAGGCTGCATTCCGCTGCCCCATGTACTCACATTATACGGATATACGCGGCTCTCGGCTGGATCTAATTTTGTCTGAACGACTTGTAATGACACCAAAGTTATCTAGGTGAGTAAATGATCGTATTTTATGCTAGAAATAAGGTCCAGATTGTAAAAAACAGTAATTATCCTTTAAAGGTCAAAATCTGGAAACAGCCAGGTGGCCATGGAAAGGTTTGCATTTACCATTTGTAAGAATTGAAAGTACAGTGCCAGGGACAGTGTTCTTGTGAGGAAAGAATGGATAGATCTGTCCTTCTTACAAAGCCACACACATCCTTTAATTGTTTCCTGCTAGAGGTTTTCATGATCTCTGCCGTATGAAAGCCTCAAGAACTTCTACTATTTTATGTCAATTGAATACCATGGCAGGTCAGTTTAGAGTCATGTCAGACAAAATGAGAGACTGAACAAGAGAAATTCCAGTTATCTGTTGTGTGACATTTAGAAAGTGCCACTTTAATGTAGAAACTTTTGACCTCGAGGATAAAAGGAGAGCCAATGGAACCGAACAAACCACTCACACTGTACGTTTTAAATGATGTCGTACAGATAGCCGTTCCCAGTAGAAAATGAATTGTCTATCACATGCCTTCGCCTGGTATTGTGGTCCTATCTGAGCACTGAGGCTTGCCCCGCTCTCCGGATGTGAGCGCATTAGCATAATCTGTCTCATTGATTATGTTTGGGCAGCGCTGGCATAAAACTGGCCGCAGCCCTGTGATTAGGCTCCGTAGGGCCGTCAGCCAAGGCGGGCGAAAAGCAATCAGTGCGGCAGATTAAAATGTGCGACAGCAAACAAAATAAGGGAAGGTCCAGACTACAAAAGCCCCATGATCCTCTCTGTGTCCAAGGATTGGTCAAGAGATAATAAGTGACAAGTTAGTTAATAGAAGGAGTCCATCGGCATCCCATCATCCATCGTCCTTGTCTCCTTTGATAAGTTATAGCTCGGACTGTAGGCATGGTTGAAATGACACAAAGACATTTAACTCTACAGCCTATGTTCACCTTGCAGAATGACGATGCATCAAACCCACGCTCTCGTGATCATGTGCCCAAAAATATCTGGTGATGAATGAGGCTGAGGATGGTAATTTGATCCGTATCCAGCCACATATGCTCGGCGGAACTTTGGCCTCGGCGTTCATCACATTGTCTGGGAGAAAAGACGAGCCATGAATATTCATGATCAGGGCTAAATCAGAAACTGATGATGCCTCGGATGCCCCTGTGGATTGTGGGTACTAACGATGCAGCGGAGCCCATCTGTTCATGCAGGTCTGCGATACATCAGTCTGACGCCACAGGTGCTTCTCTAACAGCAGTGGAAACGGTTTGAGGTCAGTCAAACACTGTGCACTTTTTTTCCTGTGCAACAAAAAAAAAGCATCAACACCTCTGATGCTGCTCATGTTTATCATTGAACAGTGCAGTCAAGTGCAAAAGTGAGCTTCAGTCAGTCCTTAACCGTTCTGTTACGAGGAGCTTAGTATGGTGGAATGGTGTGGCAGAGACTGAACATAATGGCTTCGGCTGTTCTTTCTGAAAGGGTGTTAACATCTGTTGCTATGGTTACAGCTTCAGTTTGTCAAAACCAGTATGATTGGCCTTCCTTTGCCCCCTTCTCTGTTATGAAAATGGCTGGAAATGAATTCCTAATTTTATTTTATTAATTACAAGGCTATTGAATGCTGCATTCTGATTGGTCAATTGCTGCATTCTACGGTCTGTTATTTCTGTATAACCGACCGTTGTTAAGTAGGTATAACACACCGTTGCTAGGGCCGCAGCTCTGATCAGAGGAGCACAGGGGAAAGGGTGTTAAAGAGGAACTAAGCAGGAAATTTGCCTCATGGTTCATTTTTACCATAATCTTCAGAGTAATTGTGATGGTTAGATAAATGGCTGGTATTGTTACAGGTACAATGGAGGCTCTCTGCCCTCCACCTAACGTCTCTTGGCTGAAAACCAACTTTGCAAGACCAGAGCCTTGGAACCGCTCTCCCAGCTCTCGTCCAAGTGGCACCACAACACAAATGCACCCTGTAACCCAGGGCTATTCAATTACAAATTCAGTGGGGCCAGATTTTAAAACTGAGACCTTAAGCTGGGCCGGACATTTTCAGCGGTCAATAAGAAGGTTATGACAAATGAGGGGCATTTTTAAAACCCAGCATTAGCTATTAAAAACAAATCTACACAGCCAGAAAAAAGAGAATAAGCCAATAAAAGTAGTACCTAGTGATAGTAGTAGAGTCATTCCATAATTAGGGGTACATTTCAGCATATCCAAAACCAGAAAAATCTGTATTCTTTTTTGAAAAATAAACTTGATGTCTCCATAGTATACCCCCTTAATGTGCTTAATTCATAATTTGCCAAGATTAATCTTTAATGTCTATTTAAATATATTTGTGAAAATAATTATTGGATACATTATTTTGTCAACCGTGTTACGGACAAATGTTTGGTCATAGAAAGCATGTGTGAAGTGCTACAGATTTGATAACACATTTTCTTGAAAGCTTTCAGGTCCACTCACCAAGGGTTTTGAGGTTGTTTGTTTAACTAATTGGATTTTATGAATTTTGAGCGTTATCATGTCAATTCTGTGAGATATTACCATGAAGGATGGATCTTTTTTCCACATAAATCCACTGAATCCACTGAAAACACTGAATTCAGAAATATTCACCATATTTATGTAATATCCCCTTATCCAGAGAGAGCCCCAATCGTCTTTGTTACAGTTTATCAGAGTATTTAAAACATTTATGACAAAAAAACCACACGTAACACAGTTGACAAAGTAACACGGTTGACAGCAGTGTACAGTTGAAACACCCAACAATGTCAACTGTGTTACTCCCTTTCAACTGTGGGTAACACGGTTGACAGGTAACACAGGCTGACATTTCAGCCATTTTTGGGGCCTTGTGCTAACTGCAGGCTTCTGATCCATCACCACATGACCTTAATTAACTCATGTTTTTATACACTTTCCCTACATATTTGTCAATATAGCAACTAAAGAAAGTTCAAAAGAATATGTTGGTAACACAGTTGACGGTCAATTAACCCGCTCTATGCGCACACCCTAATATTGAGAAAATATTGAAGAGGAGGAGTAGAAATTTACCATAGTATCTTCAAGTTTCCCTCCAAAAAGAAAAGTGGCATCACATGATGTTGAACTTTGGACTTTGGAGTGAACCATTGCTTGGTTATTGGGGAAGGGGTCAATTGGTAACACGGTTGACATGAGTTCTCGGACACTCTCAAAATGAATTATTTAGTGTACATTAAAGCAAAAAATACTTTTAAAAACACATTTCTCGTGTTTTTTCACTGTTTTTGAATAACTATTTGTAAAAATTGTACACAAAATTTTTTTTTTCTGTGTTCTCCTGAAGAGCAAAACTTTGTACTTAGCAAATTGGACATCCCAAAAACAGCTATTTCAGCACAGAATATGCATTTTTAACAAAAAATAAATGATGGGATCTGTTGGATTTTCATATCAAATGAAAGGGAAATGTGCCCTGACATAAAATTAGTAATTACATTAAATAAACTTTTAGCAAAGAATTTATAGTTGATGACCAAAGCCTAAGGACATGACATGTACCCCTAATTATAGAATGACTCAGTAGTAAAGGTGTAGCTGTTAAAGCCTTTGGAAACCTGACTATATATAGTAAAAATGCTTATATTATATCAAAGTCAAGTGCCTCATTAAGCATCCACAAAAGTCTGAGTGACAATAACTATTCATAACTATTAGAAAACCTTGTTTAAAAACAGCTCATTTTGCTATTGAGGCACTATTGAGGCCACTGGTCAGGACAGTGTGGGCGTGGCAGATAACGCTATGATTGACAGCTCCATTGTCATAGCAACACGTCAATGGCGACCGTTAAAAAAAAAAAAAGTCCTCACCGGAGGACGTGCATCGATTGATTGATGCTGTTTAGCAGCTAACTAGTCTACCAGCTTCGTTTTGGAGCATCATAACCGTCTTTGGTCGTAGTCTCACAGAAAAAAAAGAAGCTTTTAACCGTCACTCCTGTCTGTGTGAGCGCCAGGAGGGGCTGACTGACACACACACTGAGACAAGGCAGGTCGCACTGGAAAGCTAATAAATGCTAAAAGCTAATCGCCAATTTACACACACCCTCCCTCCCTCCCCTCACCCCCCCCCCCAAAAAAAAAAAAAAACCGGCTGTATCGGCTGTATGTAGAGAGGAGTTGTGAGGAGTTGTGGGCACACACACAGACAGACAGAGTGACACACAGACACAGACAAGGTAGGTCGCGCTGGAAAGCTAATAAATGCTAAATGCTAATCGCCACACACACACAACTCCTGTTGACATGGCTCTGGTTATGAGGACTAGAGGAGTGGAGGAGTGACCGTTAGCAGCAGAACGGTTTTGTTCGCCGCCACTGGGGGGCTGGATGAGAGAACTGACGTGGCGATTTATTAGTGGTAGGATTTATTGCGTGATAAATCCCAGAGATAACTCCGCCCAATTCAAACCTACTGTACAAAACCTTAAAAGACAAATATTTTCAATTTGGATGGAAACTTTTTTCTAATTATTTTTACATGTTTAATAATATGTACATAAGACCCTAAAATACATGGTTAGGAGGCTTTGGTGGATTTGGGTTTCCAGAGGCTTTAATGCTTTGAATTGGAGGTTTTTTTTAGGAACTAAGTTTCCTGAGGCCTACTGTCTGAGTTTCCACTGAGGTTTACAGGGGGTTATGTAAATCACTAAATGTAGCCTAGTCTTAAAATTAGGCCTAGAGATTGTAATGGTAAATTTGAATATTCCTTTGTTTTAATCACTTGTGACGTCCCTACCCCCTGCTTTCCCTCCAAGGTATCAGATCCTCTTTTGTTTGTCACCCATTTGTGTATTCTAATGTCTAGACCTTGTAATTGCATCAGGTTCCAGAGACACCCAACCTCTCATTTCCTCATGATATACTCAAACCCTTTTGTATTTTAAAGTGCATTGATTAGACCTCTTAATCACACTCCAGGATGTCAGTGCCAATACCTGAAAAAGATATCCTGAGTAGGGGGCTGACCCCTGCAGCAGACAAAGGGGTGTGGAATATACCTGAGGGGGCGTTCCTCAAGTATAAATGTTTAGGTCTCCCCATTTTAGAGGTCTTTTCTTTACCATCACTCGGATATGAATTGACCTTTTCTTGCAAGGAAATAAACACATGTCGGCCGGCAAGTCTCTATTTCATTCTTCACCAGCAACAGAAAATTTCCACGACAATTTGGTGTCAGAAGTGGGATCCCTCGTGCAATCGTCTGGGACGGAACGCGGACTGCAACAGGCCAATCCTGGGAGAGAAAAACCTTCCAGCCTCCAAAACCTCAATTCTCTTCTGAGAGGGAGGACTGACCGCGGACGCCCCAGATCGTTGCCGCTGGGATTCCAAGAACGTAACTCTATGAAATTCATCTGGTGAGCACTGAAATATTGACATTTTTTATTCTTTTCCTTTAAATTTGGGATTTAATTTGGCATAACATTTCCATTTCTGATTTTATCCACAATTGTATCTGAGTCCATGACTCAGGGGTCAAAGTTTAAATACTTTGGGTTTCGCTTTTATCACTTGTGCGGGTTATATTAATATTTTATTATATTGATATATGTAACAAAGTGGTCCTTACAGAGACGTCTGTATTGAAATTGTCGTGCACGGCCTCCACAGCTGGAATGGGGAGTAAGGCTCCGTTGAGGCAAGTCTCCGGAGGGTCAATTGTGGATATTATGAGAACAAAAGAAATGTAGGGACAAAAGCTTAAAAAAAAATAAAAAATAAAAAAAAAAGAAATTCTTTTCAACTGTCTGGACAGTTGAGTTTGGATTCCCAATAGGGGAATCCCTTAAAAGGAAATTAGTATTAAAGAAAATATTAACGATAACAAAAAGTGAAATGAGGAAAAAAGTCTGTAAATTATGAAAGGTTAAAAGAATGTTCACAGATGGGGAAAGCAACACAAAAAAAAAAAAAAAAAAAAAAAAAAAGAGAGAAAATTTTGAAAAAGAAAGAAAAATGTAACTCACACTGACACTAGAGCACCAAGCTCGTAGAGTTCCTTTTCTTTGTTTCCACAGTTGGCAGCTTTGAAGCTGGATCCTGACCTTGAAGACAACCTACCGATTCATCCCTCAGCCCACCATAGAAATCTACGATACCCAACAAGAGAAGAGAAACCAACTCCTCCAACATGACACAAAAAAAAAAAAAAAAAAAAAAAAATCAGGAGCAGCTCATCCTAATGCATCTGTTCAACTACAAAACTCTCCAGACCCCTCTTCTACAATTGCACACAGACTGTGTCATCCCAATCAAGATACAGCCTTCAACATTCCCACGATTGAAGTATCTGGACCAGAAGATACAGAATTTGGTTTTCTGTGTAAAGACTTCTACTGACATCAACACAGTCTGGGAACCTGACAACCCAGTCATGAACGCAGAAGAAGAGGACGTGGCCGACACAGAAAACTGGGGACATGGACATTGGGTATTTTCTCACAAGAACATCATCAACTGAAGCAAACAAAGACTGAGGATGATCGGGGGTTTGTCGAAGGGAAATGGATCCTTGCTGACAAGCTTAACCAATCTGTGAAACCTGAGAAAGGTACTGCACCACATTCACACACCCATAGAGTGTATAGATTATACACATCGCTACAAATTGTGTTTGAACACTCACACTAGTTATGAAAGAACTGAGAAAAAATTATGTGTTGTGTTCATCAGGTCAAAATAGTTACAGATACCATTACCATCCCACTAAATGTGCAGATGGACCAAATGCCCCATTAACCTGATGGGCAGATACTTGATGTGCAAATTAGGCCTTTGTCTGGTCTCAACCCCAGATGTAGCAAAACAAACTGATCTAATTTGGAGCCAAATGTTTTTCACACTACTTTGTTCACCACACCCTAGACCTGCAGTATGCATATCAATGGAAATTGCAACCCTTAATGGCCTTTTCCAAGCTTGTTACAGAAGTCAGAAAAACAGTTATCGACACCAGAGAAACTGCAATGAACCTCTTGTGTCACCAGGACCTGATGAGACATATGAGAAAAGTTGGTTGGGAAAGAGAGTTGATAATGTGAACACATCTACCGGACAACACAGATGTGCTTTATCATTCTCTCTCACACCAATTCAATTTTGACATGTACACCACGGACCATTTGATTCTACACATTTACACTTATGATTAGAGGGAAGATTGGGACCCATTTAAGAAAAACAATGTAAGCGCGCAGCCAATTGGCAAGAAAACATCTGATCAATCTAGAGCTATTCTTAAGAGTTTAACATCTGTTGTGCACACTCAAAGAAAATCCAGCTGGTACCTAAAACACTTTTTAGGTTAATTTGTTTGTATGTTTCTATGTTTGTGTGTTTGTATGTATGTTTGTATGTTTGTATGTTTGTTTGTTTGTTTGTTTGTATGTATGCTTGTATGTTTGTTTGTTTTTGTCTGAAACAAGTTAAAACTATTTCAGCCCTACAGGAGGTCCCTAAGACACTGTGGGTTGTCAGTCACTATGATGTTTGGCCTCATCATATATGAACCTATGGTGATCACTCCAAAATCAAGAAGCTATCGATTTACATAATGCCAGTCTTTGAGTCTTTTAAAGCAGTAGGAGTAATTGTTCCCTGCAAAGACTCCCCAGTTGGCACACCTTTGTTCACCTCTCCACAGCACGATGACTAAAATTCGACACTATGTTTTAGAAATGTCCAACATTACTGTCATAAGATACAATATTTTAAACCCTATCACTCTTTTTCCCCCACCAGATGATGGAAAAGAACATAACTGAATTGCTATCTTCCAACAGGTTGACTCCTGACTGAACCGACAAGAATAACCATTAACAAACTAACAAACTAACTAACTATCTAACCTGATTTTGGTTCTTTCTTTTGGATAGATCTGTTTAAGTTCACTCTCCTCTTACTATTTTACTCCCACTTTGCTAATGTGACACATGGGTAAAACCATGTGTCAAAAGGGGGGATATTGGATGTGTATTTTTTTTTTTTATACAACAGATGCAGCCAGTGAAAATCAGCCTTTTCACGACCAGCGTCCACACTACTCCATGATTTCCAGCAGTGAAGAGGTCACTGCAGGAAAAAGCCAACAAAAGAACCAACGGCCACAAAGAGGAACTCCAATCAACAAGGACCATCCAGACGCATAGGTCCTTCTCCATCACACCTAAAAACTGCCAGAAGTGCTGAGGAGCAGCGCAGCAGAAGAAGATGATAGACCCTACCAACAGAGCTGAGGAGCAATGCAGAACCAACGGTCGATAAGAAAATGACAGACTTCCTTTAGAACACAACCATCAAGAGATCAGAAGAACAGAAGAACAGTGCAAGCATAGATATGATGCCCAAAGAATACATCCAAGAGGATTATATCAAAATTTTACTGCACCAAGAGACACACAACCCCAACTCATGAGCCATTGTCCTCAACAGCCAAAATCCCACTGTCATGTGTGCAGAAGGACTCCTACCTCTACCATACTTCAACTCCATCCATAACCATTCTGCCAGCCCAAACTCACCACAATTAAGAAACTGTGCCCAACCTGAACCATGGTCAGACACTGTTCCATATTTCTACCTTAAAGACATTTGTTCGGTGGAGGAACCAGCAACAACTCTCCTTGCCCCTTTCCACTCCCTTTTCACTTCTCCACTTCTTTCTGAAGAACACCTGGACAAGATTTGTTGGTGCCCTCAGAGACCGAACTATGATTTCTTACTATCTCAACATTTTCCATTTTTATGGAGACTGTAATGACGATTAAGTTGTGACTTTTTCTTGTGTGATTAATGAATAATCAAAAGGGGGAATTGTAATGGTAAATTTGAATATTCCTTTGTTTTAATCACTTGTGACGTCCCTACCCCCTGCTTTCCCTCCAAGGTATCAGATCCTCTTTTGTTTGTCACCCATTTGTGTATTCTAATGTCTAGACCTTGTAATTGCATCAGGTTCCAGAGACACCCAACCTCTCATTTCCTCATGATATACTCAAACCCTTTTGTATTTTAAAGTGCATTGATTAGACCTCTTAATCACACTCCAGGATGTCAGTGCCAATACCTGAAAAAGATATCCTGAGTAGGGGGCTGACCCCTGCAGCAGACAAAGGGGTGTGGAATATACCTGAGGGGGCGTTCCTCAAGTATAAATGTTTAGGTCTCCCCATTTTAGAGGTCTTTTCTTTACCATCACTCGGATATGAATTGACCTTTTCTTGCAAGGAAATAAACACATGTCGGCCGGCAAGTCTCTATTTCATTCTTCACCAGCAACAGAAAATTTCCACGACAAGATGAACAAAGATATTTTGATTGGTGAAAAACAAGGAGCAAAAAGCCATTTTGGGCAAATTACTCTGGGAAAGTATTTGATTACGGATTATTCCTTTGAAAAGTAGCTATCCTAATCAAGTTACTGTTCTGATTCCATTGCAAGTATTTAGTTGCGTTAAAAATAAAATATTGGTTACTTCATTCCCTCAAAAAGAAAAAAAAAAAAAGGACAGCGGAGCGTGGCGTGGTGTCACTGCGTGGACGGTGCTCATGTGGCTGACAGGAGTGGAGGGAATAAGTCCTTCTAGGCAAGTCATGCCACTCGGCGGCCATCTTGGCGACGCCACGAAAACCCCAAAGAGACCAGACCCCTATCTAAATGAATGGAGGGATGGTCAAATCCGCCGCTAACAGCCGCTTCTCAGCTCACAACAAGCCTCTCGTACTCGGTACAATAAAACAATAGAGGCTCTCGTTAATGGTGACGGTGTCTATCGGTCCACGGCTCCAGTGCTTCACCCGGACTGTGTTTTTTTTTTTTGGAGTGGACTGCTGCTGCTGCTGCTATCATGGACAGGAGGCTAACGCCCCCAGGGGGCCCAGTTTGAAGGTTAAAAAAATGAAACGAACAAAACTATACATTCAAAAATTAAATCAAAGAAAAGGTGGACTGATCGGTTCATTGTAAAACACTTATTGATGTGAATGTGGTGAATTCTGTATACATAGCCCCGAGGTAGCTCTTTCGTTCAGCAGCACACACCTGAAGCTTCACTTTTCATTAAGACCAACCAATGTGGCTGCCAAATTAACAAGCCGGCAGTAAACCTCTAAAACTCCGCGGGTAAATTTAACAGCTTTCCTCCAGGATGAGGAGCCGCTCCCGGTCGCCGGTGGCTCTGCACTTTTCCGAAAACCTTAGAGTATATTTTCAACCTGACCACATACAGTACACCCGGTGCTAAAGCCGTGTTGTTGTTGCCACCAGGTAGGTTTGTCTGTCGTAAATCTACTTGTGCGCATGCGCTGGTGCAACAACATGATTGGCCTAGTTCAGCTCTGGCAACGCAGGTGATTGGCTGCTGGTGAAAAGGGGCGGGACATGCGCCATCTTTGGCGTTGCAGCTTTCCCCATTCAAAACGGGCAGAGTGGTCAGTCTCCTCATATTAGAACGTCTCTGGTATTAACCAGCCACCCCGGGTTATTGTTGGCTGATGAGGGCTGAGGATCGGTCAGCGTGCTCTCCAGAAACACCGTGTTGTGCCACAGCAGCCCGTAGAGTGTGAGGTCCTTCGGTCCCGGACGGACGGGGAGACTTGTCTCTCGCTGACCTGTAGCGTACCACAGGACCACGGAGGGCAGCCTCGGCCGCCCGGCCGTCCGCCGCAGCGAAGCCTCCCGCTCCGTGCCGAGCGGCTGTGGCCCAACACGGTGTTTCTGGAGAGCAGCTGACCGACCAAGCCTCGGTTCTACCGGTAACTTTCAAAACAACGCACTGACTGGGTGTGTGGGTTGTGTGTTGCTAGGCTGCGTTGAGTGGTGTGTTCACTGTCTGACTTAAGCCGTTTTCCCACTAAAATTAGCGGGTCGACGCAGGTTTTTTAAACGCGGGTCGACCCGCTAACAATCGGCATTTGGCCCCTTTCCCATTGACCAAAATGAGCCGAGTCAGATCAGACAGAGCATAAACCAGTCGCCCTGCTCTCATCCGCGGTGCAAGAGACACACACAGTCATGCCACAGCCGCCCGCCGCGGAGTGTCCGTCCGCCGAGGCAGACTCTCTGGCTGGCTGACCTGGAGCATCAGGACCGCGGAGGACAGAGTGTCTGCTGCGGCCGGATGATGGACGTCCGCGGCACAACACGTCAGTTAAACAGACTGTCGCTTATCTTCTTTTCTTTTTTCCTATCGTTTTTGGTCAGTGTTCTCTGATCTTTTGATCCCAGTCTCGGATGAGAGCAGAGCGGAGCAGAGCTTTGTTTTGGTACGAGATATGAGACGCGACCGGCGCGATGACGTAGCGTCACGTAACGTTCAGTGTCATCACGTAAATTAGCGGGTTGACGCGGGTCTGGCGTTCCCACTGCAAGCCGTTCGGAGCCGAGCCGATTAAAGGCGATTTTAACCCGCGTCGCTTGCCGAGTCGTTTGACCCGCGTCGACCCGCGTCGACGCGGGTCAAACGAGTGGTCAGTCTCCTCATATTAGAACGTCTCTGGTATTAACCAGCCACCCCGGGTTATTGTTGGCTGATGAGGGCTGAGGATCGGTCAGCGTGCTCTCCAGAAACACCGTGTTGTGCCACAGCAGCCCGTAGAGTGTGAGGTCCTTCGGTCCCGGACGGACGGGGAGACTTGTCTCTCGCTGACCTGTAGCGTACCACAGGACCACGGAGGGCAGCCTCGGCCGCCCGGCCGTCCGCCGCAGCGAAGCCTCCCGCTCCGTGCCGAGCGGCTGTGGCCCAACACGGTGTTTCTGGAGAGCAGCTGACCGACCAAGCCTCGGTTCTACCGGTAACTTTCAAAACAACGCACTGACTGGGTGTGTGGGTTGTGTGTTGCTAGGCTGCGTTGAGTGGTGTGTTCACTGTCTGACTTAAGCCGTTTTCCCACTAAAATTAGCGGGTCGACGCAGGTTTTTTAAACGCGGGTCGACCCGCTAACAATCGGCATTTGGCCCCTTTCCCATTGACCAAAATGAGCCGAGTCAGATCAGACAGAGCATAAACCAGTCGCCCCGCTCTCATCCGCGGTGCAAGAGACACACACAGTCATGCCACAGCCGCCCGCCGCGGAGTGTCCGTCCGCCGAGGCAGACTCTCTGGCTGGCTGACCTGGAGCATCAGGACCGCGGAGGACAGAGTGTCTGCTGCGGCCGGATGATGGACGTCCGCGGCACAACACGTCAGTTAAACAGACTGTCGCTTATCTTCTTTTCTTTTTTCCTATCGTTTTTGGTCAGTGTTCTCTGATCTTTTGATCCCAGTCTCGGATGAGAGCAGAGCGGAGCAGAGCTTTGTTTTGGTACGAGATATGAGACGCGACCGGCGCGATGACGTAGCGTCACGTAACGTTCAGTGTCATCACGTAAATTAGCGGGTTGACGCGGGTCTGGCGTTCCCACTGCAAGCCGTTCGGAGCCGAGCCGATTAAAGGCGATTTTAACCCGCGTCGCTTGCCGAGTCGTTTGACCCGCGTCGACCCGCGTCGACGCGGGTCAAACGAGTGGTCAGTCTCCTCATATTAGAACGTCTCTGGTATTAACCGCCACACCGGGTTATTGTTGGCTGATGAGGGCTGAGGATCGGTCAGCGTGCTCTCCAGAAACACCGTGTTGTGCCACAGCAGCCCGTAGAGTGTGAGGTCCTTCGGTCCCGGACGGACGGGGAGACTTGTCTCTCGCTGACCTGTAGCGTACCACAGGACCACGGAGGGCAGCCTCGGCCGCCCGGCCGTCCGCCGCAGCGAAGCCTCCCGCTCCGTGCCGAGCGGCTGTGGCCCAACACGGTGTTTCTGGAGAGCAGCTGACCGACCAAGCCTCGGTTCTACCGGTAACTTTCAAAACAACGCACTGACTGGGTGTGTGGGTTGTGTGTTGCTAGGCTGCGTTGAGTGGTGTGTTCACTGTCTGACTTAAGCCGTTTTCCCACTAAAATTAGCGGGTCGACGCAGGTTTTTTAAACGCGGGTCGACCCGCTAACAATCGGCATTTGGCCCCTTTCCCATTGACCAAAATGAGCCGAGTCAGATCAGACAGAGCATAAACCAGTCGCCCCGCTCTCATCCGCGGTGCAAGAGACACACACAGTCATGCCACAGCCGCCCGCCGCGGAGTGTCCGTCCGCCGAGGCAGACTCTCTGGCTGGCTGACCTGGAGCATCAGGACCGCGGAGGACAGAGTGTCTGCTGCGGCCGGATGATGGACGTCCGCGGCACAACACGTCAGTTAAACAGACTGTCGCTTATCTTCTTTTCTTTTTTCCTATCGTTTTTGGTCAGTGTTCTCTGATCTTTTGATCCCAGTCTCGGATGAGAGCAGAGCGGAGCAGAGCTTTGTTTTGGTACGAGATATGAGACGCGACCGGCGCGATGACGTAGCGTCACGTAACGTTCAGTGTCATCACGTAAATTAGCGGGTTGACGCGGGTCTGGCGTTCCCACTGCAAGCCGTTCGGAGCCGAGCCGATTAAAGGCGATTTTAACCCGCGTCGCTTGCCGAGTCGTTTGACCCGCGTCGACGCGGGTCGACGCGCCTTTCCCACTGCCACCAAAAGCTGATTGTTAGCGGGTTTAAACGGGTTTTTTTGCCAGTGGGATTTTGTGGGAACAGTAGGGATTTTGAGTTCTCGAAAAACGTGTTTCCCTCTGTGTCTTTTTTTTTTTTTTGGGTCACGACGAGCCGGGCCACTCGGACATTGGTTCGGGGCCGGATGTGGCCCGCGGGCCGCCAATTGAATAGCCCTGTTGTAACCTGTAATCTCTTGTTTATGACAGATAAGACTACACAATATACACATTATGCCTTGTGTATTGTGTATGATAATCCACCGCTTCATGGATTGATTTCTCAATTCTCAATCAACATTGTGTCTCAAATTATTTATTTCACTTGTAAGAAATGTAATAAGCGGGATAATGTCGAGTGAGCTGGTCGTTATGGAGAAACAATCTCATTCTTGTTGTTTCTCCAAACGTCCGGCTCACTTATCCACTACACAGTTTATTCCAGTGGGTCACACCTGATATTGTTTAAAGACCTGACACGTCTACACTCTAGCTTCACAGACTGACAGAACGAGCTGTTTCACAGTCTTGAATCCTGGAGGTTCCAAAGTCGAAGCTTTTGAGTCGAAAAATAATGTGATGTGTTTAGAAGTTTGCCATCATCTCCATTCACCAGACGTCTGTCATCCAGACTGGACAGCTGCTGAGCCAAATATGTATCTAGCTATCGGTCTGAAAACAGGAGGCGTTTGCTGGTATCATGTACACACAGGCTTATGCCACTGTCTTTCACCAAGTACGAACAGGCCTCAGTAAACACTGAGTATATTAACCAGACGACAGCCAAACAATGTCTGATGTTGATTTAACTCCCCGTTTCCATTTCCCTGTTACTGTCTCTCAACTATCCTATCAATTAGAGGCAAAAATGTATGTAGGAATTCCCCCCATCTAGCGGTGCGGTTGCATATTGGAACGTATTCTTGATGTTGCATTCACGTGAAATCGGGCAGACGTCAGACATACAACAGAGGCTGCATGTAACAAGATAAACAAGCGTCTATGTAAACAAGTGGTCCGCCAGCACGAGGCAAAATAATACAGGCGTTACAATATTAGGGGTGTGCATTGGCACTGCCCTCACGATTCGATTCGATTACGATTCAGCAGGTAACGATTCGATTCGATTCGATTCTACGATGCATTGCGATGCATTGCAATGCATCAAAATTCTATCGCACACAACACGGCAAATTTTTCATCAGTCATGAAATATTGAACAACAGATTTTATCGGCTGCTATGTATTATCACTCTCCTGTATCTTTGACATAAATGTCATTAAATAAAATAAAATTTAATGGTACAGGTATTGGATATGGGATTTTCAAACCTGAAAAAGAAAACATAAATCACTTCTAGGGCTGCCCCCAAAAATTAGCCGACCAAAATTTCGTTGGTCGATTGGTCGCAGGAAAAAACAAACAAACCTTTGGAGCCGTGTCTTGTCAATATTAACTCAAAATCAATATGACTTAACTATATGAAAGACTACGGGGCTTTTATTTTGAAGGGCCAGATACAGGAAGTCGTGACACTTTCTGTTGTGGTTGTTTTTACACGGCACGGCAGGTCTCTCTCTCTCTGCATCAGAGACCCCCCAGCCTGAGCTCAGTCACTCCCCCTCCTCTACTGTGTTTGTTGAATCTCGGACCCAACACGGCCGGACTCACGAGCGTTAACTAATTAATTCTCAACCCGACCGCGGGTGAAAAAAAAAAAAGGAAAAAGAAAGCCAGCGGCAACACTGCTACTGCTGGTGCTGCTGCTTAGCATGTAGCTACAGGCTGCGCATGTCGTTTCTCCGGAAACGCCCCCGGAGGTAATTGAAACTTCACAACTTTATTTGAGGCCAGAATATAAACAGTGACATAATCGATTATGGCACGTTGCCGCATCGATGCTGAATCGTGCATGTCCCGCATTGCAATGCATCGCCGAATCGATTATTGTTGACACCCCTATACAATATGTGGTCATGGTGATGTCGTATTGTTTACCTGACCCACGTTTTACTCACGTGGTGACAGTTGTAACAGGCGCTATCTGGAAAACTTTCTCCCCGAGCCGACAGCTCCGCTGAGTTTCTATGGTTACCTACGGTCACGCTGCCACTCAACGTAAAAAATGGCGATGCAACATGGCCGCCTCGGTTCGGTGCGTCGCCCACTTATGTATTTGTAACGACTTGTAACAACTCATTCTAAGATACGAGAAAGCTTTCATTTGTATGCCGGTGTGATTTGACTTAAGTGAAATACGTATTTATGAAAGCAATATTTGATTTTTGCTAAGAAAAAGCCAAATAAGTTTCATTCTGGTGCTTTAAAAAATAATATAAAAACAAAACAAAACAGGAGAACAAATGGATGAGGATTACCGCTATTCATCAGTCATAAATCAAAAGACAACGCAAAACTGCTGGCAATTAATTTACATTTTTATGTATGTGAATGAATTGAGTGGAGTAAGTAAGTAAGTGGAGACCAGGGATGAACTAGGGAGCATTAGGTTGACAGAAGAAGCCATGAAAGGGAAAAATTGCTCTGTGTCTGTTGTACCTTTAACAGTGTTTTCACGTCTGACTGATTTGTACCGAGCCCCTCCACTCTCCCCTGCCCGTCAGCCTTCAAACACTCGTTATTACCACAACAAAGAAGTAGCAACCACTTACGTCACCAAGTAGGTGGCACTTGTTGATATTTGAGACTGTTCGGTGTATGATGTAGTGGAAAGAAGAGTGTTAGTCGCAGTCCCAATGCAGGTAGATAATGGAGTCCACAGCTGTGCCTGTTTTTATTACTTTGGAGACACCAACAACAACCAACGTGCCTGTTTTACTGCTTCAACATAGCAGCTCACTTCGTTGTTTGGGCACAATCTGTACCCAAGTAGCCTACGCATGATCTGTGCCTGAGTCGGCTTAAAGTGGTGTCGTTTGTGAAACATGCCTGAGCACAGTACACTTGTGTTGGACTTTGGGGTCTAGTGTACTCGGATCCGGGCCCGGGCCTCTAGTGTGAAACCCCCCTCAAACAGCAGCTACCAACACTGCAAAAGATTTAAAAAAACAGGGTTCTCAGCACTTGCTGAACTTTCTCCATCCCGTGTTGAAGCAGTCACTTGTGCTGCTTTAAGCATGGTGATAATTGCTCTCTTTCTCCTATCATACATCTAGCTCTATACACAGGTTGATTACTAGCCCTCCAGTTTTTCTAGACACTCTCCTGATAATTCAGGGTTGTAATAACGTCTTGAAAGAATAACACGGTTTCAGCACTAATCTGTGCTCCGAACACCACCTCCCTCACGCTTAATTGTATCACCCAGCCTGAGATAGACCTTCGCACTATCCCCAGAGATAAATCAAGGCATGAAATGTAATGCAGTCCTAAGCACCTTGCAAATTGCTCCCATGATATTAACCAGACTTACACAGCAAAGCATAAGGCTCAGGAACATAACTGTATTGTTTATGCTATCGAGCCATGGAAAATAGCCTGTGAGGCCATTACAAAAGCTATGTCCAATATTCACTGGGTTTTATGGCTCTGTCACTAAACCTCCAGGTTTTAACAGCTTTTTGTGTCATCATTGAAAAACTTTATTTCCCTTTATAGCAGTTCTGCCATTGGCATGAGAACACACTGCTGTATGTCATCAAGTGGGTTTAATTTCCATTTATATCCCCTACTACAGTGATCATCAACTGGCGGCCCGCGGGCCAAATCCGGCCTGCCGAACCTTCCTATCCGGCCCGCGACTGAGTTCTAATAGTTAAAAAGTAGCTATTATATTTCTCGGTCTCTGTTTGTGTGTGCCTGTAAGTCAATGCGCTGGGACACGGAGACACGCAGACACGCTCAAAGTGTGCGCCTGTAAGTCAATGTGCTGGGATAAGGAAACACCGCGGTAACCAAAGCCCCGTGCATAAAAGTTTAGGGAGCCGACTGGACTGCAGGGTTTCCCAGCCTGCAGAGGCGAGCTGCCGCCGCCTTGGTTAAACCGGGTGTGCACAGGCGGGCCATGTAGCGTCTTTTGCGCACTCAAACCCATTCAGTGTAGATGCGTGTCATGCACGTTCACAACCCAAAAACGATGCGGTAGCAGCGCGTGTTTGATGCCACTCGGTTGTTGTTTTTTTTGCACGTCCGTGGCGCACAGCTGCACGGACCTGCTTCTCCCTCCGGTGTGCAATTCAATTCAAAAAACTTTATTTATCCCCGAGGGGCAATTGTCCCGGTTCCCCCTCGGCCTGTGTCTCTCCTACTGTTTCCCACTGAGCTCTGTCCATGTGTGGAAAAACGTCGCCTCCGAGATGTAGAATGGTATTATAGAAGGGAAACACTACTGACTACTCAGGACTACTGACTATCATCAGAACCGATTGTCAGCCTCCTTTCATATTTAGGCTGAAAATCACAGGGCAAGTCAGCAGTGTAAAGCTCCAGCATGTGGGAGGATCTGAAAGTCCAGCTGTCAAGATTTTTCATTTTATATCATTCCAAACACCAAAGATATGTATCAATGAAAATTATGAGTTTACAGGTAAAATAGAATATAAACAAATACATTGTTAGGCAAACGGGTGAATTTAATTTCAATCTCGGCCTATTTGAATGTCCGGCCCCCAAGGTGTCTGTTGAGAAAGATTCTGGCCCTTCAACAAATATAGTTGATGACCCCTGCCCTACTACATTGGATTTGCCAGTGACAGCACATTGCATAAACATCCCAGCCTAATACAGTCAAAATTTTAAATGATACCAAACGAAGACACAAAACAAATCAGCCGACACTGTAGACTTCATGGGCTGTTTCAGTGCTGCTCAGCAGGATTTAAGTCTTATAGATTTCTTTCTTTGGTAGAAGTAAAACATGAGCCACTGTTTTCATAAAACAGTGATGATGATGAATTCTATATGGCCAGAGGCAAAACCTGCATTTGCTTATGTAATTACAACATTAGACAGATGCTTCAGCATCATGGCAGTAATCACACATTGTATAGCCCTGTTTCCGCTGAGAAAGTTCCTGGTAAAATTTGGGAGGTGGGGCCAAGCCCAGGTAAGATCTTAAAAATGAGGCAAGCATCTGCAAAATGTATGTTGTGTTTGCTTGAGACCAGCTTGTTAAACAATATGCCAGGTGTGAAAAAATCATAGCATGCATGAACAATTTGGCTGCCTCAGTTGTTAAATATGGCCTTATGTGTTTACAATTTGCCAGGTTAAATTAGATTGTACTGGCCACCTTTTTTAGCATGTTTTTTAAAAGACAAATTTGAATCCAGAGTGATTCCCAAATATTTAAAATCAGACACCACCTTGAGCTTTTCCCCTTTAACAAGGACATCAGGTTGGAGTCTTTGTAGATTTCCGTGAAAAAAACATACAGTCTTATTTACATTCAGGTGTAGACAAGAATTGGTCAACCAATCAGAAACATGGACCAAAGCAGCTATTAAAGGGATAGTTCACCCTAGAATGATATTTCGCTCATTATCTACTCACCCTCATGTTGACTAAGAGTCCAACGTCCCTTCTCTGAGTTACAGGGGGTCTTGGCGTAGCAGTGCATGTCCATATAACGGTTGCAAAGGGACACCAGAGCTCTTCGTAAAAAAACACACACAAAAAAACATCCAAATACCTCCATGATGCTCGTATGTAATGTCCGTCTTGTGCTGAAGCCCCAAATTGCGTAATTGTCCCGAAAAAAATTAAATAAGTCCACATTCCAAGCTTGTTTGTAGCGGAAGCTTCTCGAAGCTCCTCTTCCTGGTCCGTCCAAATCTCGCGTGATTTGCGCCGGCGTCAGTGCGGTTACTGCGAATCACGCGAGATTTGGACGGACCAGGAAGAGGAGCTTCGAGAAGCTTCCGCTACAAACAAGCTTAAAATATAGACTTATTTAATTTTTTTCGGGACAATTATGCAATTTGGGGCTTCAGCACAAGACGGACATTACATACGAGCATCATGGAGGTATTTGGATGTTTTTTTGTGTGTGTTTTTTTACGAAGAGCTCTGGTGTCCCTTTGCAACCGTTATATGGACATGCACTGCTACGCCAAGACCCCCTGTAACTCAGAGAAGGGACGGTGGACTCTGAGAATTCTTCCAGCCCTTAGTCAACATGAGGGTGAGTAGATAATGAGCGAAATATCATTCTAGGTTGAACTATCCCTTTAATTTGTCTGCAGCTTGCTGTTTATCTTCATCATGTACATATAAAACTGTGTTGTCAGCATACATTTGTATGTTGACAGATGGACATATCAATGGCAGGTCGTTAATATTAGGGATGAGCGAGTACAGCATTATCTGTATCTGTATCTGTATCTGTTAACCATATGAATTATCTGTATCTGTATCTGTACTCGGAGTGGGCGGGGCCTAAACCGGAAGTGGGCGGGGTTTAACCCAGAAGTGGGTCGGGTTGTCTTGAAATGGGCGAGGCTTTAACCGGTATGTTATTTTAAGCATGCAAATGATATGGATTGATCAGAAATTGTTATATTTATTGCTGATTAGAAAACTATTTACAGGACAGCATCAGCATTGAGCTTCAGATCAATGCGGTTTTGATCATGATAGCAAACAAACTATTCATTTACACAACAAGTTTTGCAACAATGAATACAACACATGTGGTTGCAATTATTAAGTAAAATGTAATGAACAAGAGTTTTCATACTCAACATAACTTTCTTTTTTTTACTTTAATTTTTTTTTAAATGATCAGTGTGATTTTTAATTTTTAACTTTATTTTATTTCCACACCAGGTGTGTGTGTGTGTGTGTGTGTGTGTGTGTGTGAGTAAGAGAGAGACAGAGACAGCTGAATGTCAGCTAGGACTCTGTGTATCACTCATTATTCTGTATCACTGATCATGAGAGAGAGAGGAGGGGGGAGAGAGAGAGAGTGTGTGTGTGTTTTGTAATAGGCCTATTATTTATACCACTACTATTTTTTTTAAAGAAATACAGAAAGAAAGTGTCAGACACTCAGTGCGTGAACCGATTAGCGCCAGCTGACGGTTTAAAAAAAAAAAAACTCCGACGAACGGCGGAGGGAGGGAGAGCGTGTGTGAAAAAAAAAAAAAAATCTCCGACAGGCAGAGACGCAACGCGAGTCGGCACCACGTCTGAACGAACCCACGTTTACCAGAACTCTACTGGTTCATAAGTAAGTGACTGAAGTAATAACAAAGCTGAAGCTGAAGAAACCCTAAACGTTAAGGGAGAAGACCCACGAACCTGAGAGACTGAGGGAGAGACAGAGAGAGAGAGAGAGACAGGCAGCTGTCAGCTGTTCTGTGTGTGAGTGATCAGAGCGGGACACAGCAACACACCTGCATGTGTGTAGGGGAGGGGCTGTAGCCTATCACAGAACGCAGACACAGTCAGCTACCCAATGAGGATTTTCATTCAATCTTTTTTTTTTTTTTTCCGAGCACAGATATTGACTCGTATTACTCGTATAATACTCGTACTCGGCAAAAGTGCTTTATCCGTACCGGATACTCGTTTCAGCCGAGTATCCGGCTCAACTCTAGTTAATATACAAGCTGAACAAAATAGGGCCCAGTATCGACCCTTGTGGGACACCAATGTTACAGTTGCATGGTTTTTATTTACAAAGCCTTACTTGAAATTTTACCTGTTTATCTTACCAGCTTAATCTCACTTAGAGTCTGTAACTTACACACTCGTTCACAGGACACCTTGGTTTTACAAATTCCAAGTATCAGGACAGAATTGGGGAAGACTGCCTTTCAGTTTTATGCACCCCAAAAGTGGAATAATCTACAAAACTGTCTGAAACTGGATCATCTTATTTCCTTAGATAGTTTTAAAAACGTATTATCAAATGTTTTTCAACCTGTATGTAATTGCGAATCATGACCTTGTATACTGTATAATTGTGTTTTTGTAATCAGGGCGTCATTGAAAAAGAGAGCTCGCTCTCAATTGACCTTCCCTGAATAAATAAAGGAGAAATGAAATGAAATGAAATGAGATATGTTAATTTAGTGTTACCAATGCGTACACTTTGCTTTCTGTTTGTTAAATAAGAATTCATCATTTATTTCATTTCTTAAAGGTACAATGTGTAAGTTCTCCTGTTATCTATTCACGAAAATCGATTATTTCGTTTAAAAGTAAGTTTTTCATTCATCAATAATCCCCCCCATCAACAAACTGAAGTGTTCCGGTAAGCTCTGAATTTGCCGTTCATATCATTCATACATAGAGCGGGTAAGCTCGGTGCTGGCTGCCATGTGGTGTCGCCATGTTTTTACGTTCAGTGGTAGCGTGACCGTAGGAAACCACGGAAACCACGTTTGCATTCAGGTGCAGTCGGAAAAACGGCCGTCGGTAACAAACCAGGTGTCATTTTAGTCACAGAAGTCCAGAGAAAGCCGGTAAAACGTGGGTCAGGTCAACAATACGACATCGCCATGACAACATATTGTCACGTATTGTTTTGCCTCGTGCTGACGGGCCACTTGTTTACATAAAGGCTTGTTTAAGCCGTTACCTACAGCGGCTGTTGTCCGTCTGCCATCTAACCGATTTCATGTGAATGCAGCATGAAAAATACGACTGAGTTGCTTGCGATCTACAACCGCACCGCTAGATGGGAGTAATTCTTACACAATATACCTTTAAAGCTCACTAAAATGAATTAATAAATAAAATAGCTCCCTGAATTTTTATAAAATCAATAAAGTAAACAGAACTGTACTCTACAGTTCTGAAATTCGAGTCTCAGTTAGTTGTCCCAATCCAGTAGCACCAGATTGTGGTGTAGAAAGCAGGGCTGCTCAGCGTGCTCTCCTGAGACGGCTTCAGTTCCTCTGATAAATTGCAGAGACTTTGCTGGGGACATGCCCGCTCGGAACAGAAGAGGGTGGGTTTCTACCACTGGAGTGGGGAAACCCCTTCCCCTGTCAATCACTGGCTCCCTGAGGTACAGTTGTAACTAATCTTCAAGGCAGGACTTGGCCAGCGGCTCACTGGTGTGGGGTCCTAGCAGAGAACTGAACATCTCATCAATACGACATGTCTGTTCTGCCCATTGCCCTTGGGGATTCTCCTGTCAGCCCACTCCCTTCTGCAGCAGCCGGCTCTTCCTCACTGACCTGTCCTGCAGCAATCTCCTCTTCTATACTGGCTTCCTCTGTGGCAGCATGCTTTTCTCGAGTCTTGTTGACATCTTCGTTCAGCCATTCTTTGGCTTTGGACAATACAGTGTCAGAGAAGAACGCATCAGGAAACTGATGTGTTGTAATGGCTCACCTTGTAGATGTTAAGAGCACACTTTTGCTCCAACACTCTTTGAATTCCATCTTGTTGGCACAGCCTGGATTAGCCTGTGTAGTGGCAGGCCAAGGTCCTTCGAACACTGCTTAGCAAGAATTGAGTGGTGGGAATGGGTGGCACACTTCTTTAGTATTGCAGTTATATCTGTAACTGCTCTTTGACTTGATAGACCATCATTCACCACAAGTTGAGAGTGTGCTGTGCAGCTGAGATCTGAAAGTTCAGAGGGCGTCTTTCCTTGCACCATATTTGCCCCACGGTCCCCAAGCATGCCCACGAATGTCTCTCTGATATATTACCCATACCCAGTGTAGAAGCCTTTGTGTTCAAAACATCACACAATCTGTCTTCTGTTCCATTCACTGTCAATGAAGTGGCATGTTAGGCTCATCAGTGACTCTGTGGATCCAGACCAGCTGTCTGTAATGAAGGGGAGTCCATGGCCAGCATTCTCTGGTTGGATCAGGGCTTTTAACTTAACCTTGTGGTGAACTTCTGAGAGCATTTTGGTGCGGTAGTACTTCTCATTTTCCAGTGAGTATTGTGGCATTGCTGTACCCATGAGGCACATAAAGCCAAAGTCAGAGACCTCTGTGAATGGCTGGTTGTCAGTGATTATCATTTCTGTTATTAGTTTGTCCATCATTTTAGATTGTTGATTTGAATTTGGCCACTTTCTTTGGGTTGGCTGTGGGTTATAGTAACATACTGCACTTTTTGCACTCCTCTTTGGTCCATTCATCTGTAATGAAGATTGGATGAAGTTTTAGAGAAAGAGGACAAGAAGGAATAACGCACAACACTAAATAAAAGAAAGAAAAAAATTTCAAGAGGTGCTTCGCTGTAGAGAAACTCAGGACAAACAAAAATCCAGCAACACTCGGTGTCCTAAGTGTAACTTTAATTTCTCACAGGAACAGGCAACTAAACACACAGACCGGTTTCGATGGCTGTCTTCTTCAGTGTGTATCTCTCAGATAAATTTAAAGTTACATGAAGGACTGAGTGTTGCTGGCTTTTTTTGTATTGTGTTTAGAGAAAGAGGGACATAAAGAAAGCAAATTATTACAGCAAAACAGCTTTGGGTGGTCTTTAGTTGGTTTCACTGTATTAAATCCAGTGGTGTAAAGAAACATTTACTTAAGTAGTGTACTAAAGTAGGGCTGTCCCAAACGATTATTTTTCTCCTGATTAATCTATTGACTATTTCTTCGATTAGTCTAACGTTTAATTCTTTGACTAATCTAACGATTATTTTTTGGTTGACGATTAGTAATTTACAAAAAAACACTTCTGAACACTTCTGTTATTTAAATTCTTCAGATACTCTTTCTGGTGTGCATTCCTCTAAATCAGTGGTTCCCAACCTTTTGTCCTCAAAGACCCCCCTAGCTTTTGTCAAAGACAAGCCTTTTTATTCTATTTTGTGCCATCCTTATTTTGTTTTATTATATTTTTATTTTGTCTTTATGTCAATTTTCCTTTGTTGTGTCATAATTGTTATCAAGTCCTTATAAGCAGGTAGGTTGTATGTAGGTTTTTGTTCCTATTGATTTTGATGATTTTGATTATCCAATTGGATGTGTTATTGGAATTTTAAAATTTCAATATGCACAAATCTAATTTTGATAACCTCACAACCTCAGAACAAACAAACCTCTGTCAGGGTCTCTGCAGGTTTCACCAGCTCAAATTGAAGACTTTTTAAGACCTTTTTAAGACCATTATGGATGAAATTTAAGACCTATCATGACAAATAAAAAACGTACAAAAGAAATTCGGAGTCACAAAATTAGAAATTGATTGCCATATATAAATTGCGTGTTAGGCTTGTTTGTACCGGTAGTTGAAAATGCATTCAATAAAGCACAATGAAGTGTCGCAGGAGCATTTTATTGAGCATTTGCGGTAGCGAAGGCTCTACCATAACATTTTTCCCAAGGAGCACACCTAAAGCAAACTATTTGGGGGCACAAAAAGAAATTGGGGAGCGAAATTTTAAATGTTTATGGAACATATTATTTATTTAATTCACTGACAACCAACAGCCAGATGGCTTTAAGCCTTGAATAATGTTGCCTTGAATTTTTTTGACACGCGAGTCAAAACGGGCAACAAAATCGCGTTATCTCGTGATTGGTCGCGCGTCACAACTCGAGCGAGAAAAAAGCGTTCCTCGTGTTTGGTGGGAACCCCCTTGTGGGTGAAACAGACAAAGACGCGATGGTCCCGTCGCAAAAAAAAAAATTGCGTGTATTGCGTCGCAAATAGGCGAATTCGCGCCTAACCGCGTCTTTGCATTACGGCCTTTTACACCGCGGACGTAACGAATAAACGACACGTGACGGTGTGTTCACCGGACACAATGCGAAAATTCGGTGTGAACGGACAACATAGAACAGGACCAGTGTGGCGTTGTTTCCTCTTTTCACCGACAGCTCCACTCTCCCTTACTTACACGTAACTACTGTTATTGGTGCGTTGAGGCCAGAGAATTGTGGGACTTGTAGTTTTTGAACGATCGCAGGTTGTGATCTTTCTTTTTTGTGATTTTCCTGGTTCACACATGTATTTTTTTTAGGGGCAAATGCGAGTGAAATGCTCGCCCATGGTGGGCATAAGAAAATTTAAGACATGTCTAAAATTATTTAAGACTTGAACACAAAAATTCAACAAATTTAAGACATTTTAAGGCCTACAATTTAGATTTTCAAATTTTAGACTTTTTTAGACTTTTTAAGACCCCGCGGATACCCTGCTCTGTGGACCCCCTGACATCTCTGACGCCCCCCTGAGGGGGGCCGGACCCAAGGTTGGGAACCAATGCTCTAAATAATCTTTTTTTTGGAGGGGAAAAACTGTGCCACATCAGTTTGCTTTAACCTGGAAAATAGACAGATAAAGCAGAGTGCACATTGAAATATTAGGTTACATGCTGCTATTCAGACATGCCGCTATTTCGACATTGACTTCTAATTGTCGGAATAGCGGCATTAACATTATTTTTTAAGCGTCCCACTATTCCGACATTTTTTTTTTCATTGTCGGAGTAGCGGCACTTTACTATTTTTCAAACATTCCGCTTTTCCGACATTGATTGATTACGTTATAGTCAGACGTGTCCTTCTGATTTATTTTTATTTTTTCATCTGAGACACTGTTTCTCATACACAAATACATAGGCCTATTAGAGAAGAAAAAACAAACCCTCCAAGTTTAAAAACACACCGGCAGCAGCGCACACTGATCTGCAGAGCTGAGACTGTTATTATTCTGTCACCTGAGTTTATCCTGCTGCTTTACATCGTTTTAACATAGGTAAAAGAAGAAAAAAAAGATTGTCTGAATAAAGGGGCAGATTACATAAGATTATTCTTTTTTTCTGCTCCCTTTTGTTGAGATTTGGGAGGTTTTTGCCTGATTTATTGCCCGATGCCATGTATCTAGCTTTCTTTCCCCCTCCCTCCGCCCGTTGTCTTCGTTGTCACTTTGTTGTCGCTCCACAGAGCGCACATGGCTAATTAATATGCACGTGCTGACCATATGGTTGTGTAGGCATTCCGGGGACGGAGGTGTGTTCACGTGCGCAACTGCGCACCATTCTTGGATCCAGTTATCAAAGTTGAGGTGCAGAGTTGTGCACGCACAGTTTGATAGATCTGAAAAAGGTGTAAATATTTTGGGTGTCTTTTCACCGTAGGCCTAAGCAAAACATTTAGTAGCAGCAGTTTTAAACTGCTTACTTACAGTTTTGATAAATGAGGCTCCAGGCCATAAGCCCAGAGCCCAGACGCTCACAGCTGCAGCTCCGCGGCTCATCCGCGGCGCTGTCCGTGGTGCTGAAGGTGACAGGTTAACTTGACAAACAAACTGCAGCATAGTTCTGTTTGTTTATCATGTGTCAGTTTTGTTTGTGACTTGATAGTTTAGTTGTTGAGATTAAGAACATCACTCCCTCATCAAACCAGTGATAGGCATGCTGAAAAGAAAAGAGAGAGAGAGACGCGCCTGGGTATCGCAGCTGTGTAAAAAAAAAAAAAAAAAAAAGACGTGTCGGAATAGCGGTATCAAAAAGTGTCGGACTACCGGCATGTCTAGTTAGAGGGATGTCGTAATAGCGGGATGTCTAAATAGTGACATGTCGGAGTAGCGGGATGTCTGAATAGCGGGCGGACCCCGAAATATTAGCACAATGATTTTGAATAGGCACATTTATTTAGTATAGTCATGGAGGAGACCAGTGGTTTTTTTTTAAGCCAGAGGTGCAGGACATCACCCTCACATACGATCTGCATGCTGTGCTGCGTCCGGGTGCACAGAGACCAGCAGCGGAGTGGATTAAAAAAAGAAAAAAAAAAGACAACACGAGGACGTGTTTACATCTATGGATACCAGAGGTTGCGCTAGACTTTTTCGTCGCCGGTCATTTTGACTGACGGGGTCATAAAAATTCCGTCATAATCTATTTTTACCGGTCACTTTATTTATTTTTTAAAATGATAATAATGCCATATTCAATAGCATTCAATTTTAATTCATGTTTAATTCATATCAAGTCCAAACAAATTGAACAGAGAATGCTCCGGAGCAGAGTCTGCGTCAGAGCACATCTAAAAAAGATGGGTCATCAGTGAATGCGGGGGTCACTTTCTGCCACTCAACATCTAAATACAACGTAAATACCTGATGATGACATCAGTTTTCTGTCAACAATCAACATGCTAACCCATGTGTTAGGCTATACCCAGTAGTCGAGTTGTAAAAAAAATTCAGGGAGGATGGTCAATTTTTTTCACCTTATTAAAAAAAAAAGGGGGGGGGGGGGGGGGGCAGTGTAATTCATATCTGGGGCACTCCCCCAGAAAAAAAATTGTGATTTTTAACACATAAATAAGGCATTCTGGTGTACTCTGAGGAGGAAATAAAGGGAAAAGACAACATTGCTTCAGATAAAACATTTAAAAAAGCCCATTTAGTAGGCCTACTGACTAAGGTTCCTTTCATTGTAATGACAATAATGGCTAAGTGTATGAAAGTGAACTCAGAACTGGTCTAGTGTGGAGCTGTGGCTGGAGAGCAAAAACAAAACTCTGACCGAGAATAGTCACTCCTCGCGCTCATAGATGTTGATGTAAACACAAAATGTAAACACACTAACATCAGTGGGTCACTTGCAGCACCACGCCGGACCGGACCGGGCCGGTCCACTGACCCACCGGCGGTCTGCCCCTGCTGGCGCGAGTCACCACAACTGCAGAAACTTCTCCCCTTTTCCGTGATTCAGAACCGCTCGGAACGCGATCTATCGCTAGAGTTCAGATCACCTGTCACCTTGGTTACCTGGCTGTTAACCAATAAAACACGGAGGAGGATTCTCGCTTCTACAACACTTCTCTCTGATTGGTCGTGGCGTCGTGCCTGTGTTGCATTCACTGTGACCGGGAAATTACAAAACTACCTTCTCAGTTAATGTGCGCTTCTGTTTAACTCCGTCTGAGAAAACATCCTGGACCTGGGCTATGTAAGAAATGTTCGGGGGGAATGCCCAGGCCAGGCGACAGCCTTAATATAATTATAGTTATGTCCAACATTTAATGTAAAAAGGGGATGGAGAGGGGGGATGGCATTTTTACAGGGGGGATGATTTTGATCGTTTTTATTTCAGGGGGGATGCCATCCCCCCCCATCCCCCCTCAACTCGACTACTGGATACCAAAACATCCAAAGGAGCACGTTTTCACATAGGCACCGCATAGTGCACCGGCGTCTCTCTCTCTCTCTCTCTCTCTCTGTGCCTCTCATTTCTCTTTTACGCACGCACGCACGCAGCCACTGCGCATCACTGAAACA
The DNA here is from genome assembly GCF_045865225.1 of Trachurus japonicus. Lineage (NCBI taxonomy): Eukaryota > Metazoa > Chordata > Actinopteri > Carangiformes > Carangidae > Trachurus > Trachurus japonicus. The sequence continues at coordinate 2,672,977 of NC_140927.1, forward strand.
ACTGAAGCTATAGACCACACAGCCAGATGCAGCACAAATTCAGACAGGACAAGACCCACGCAGCTTTACGTGTTATAAACAATGCCACGGCGGGCAGAATACATTAAAATAAGGCTTAACGTTAACGAGTTGTGCGCGGCGAGTGTGTGAAACAAACGGTGATGTCCTGCCCCCACCGCTCTACCTGTACCGAGACACACCGCTGTGTAGCTACAGCTACGTAACTTAACAACAGCTGACTACTGTCGGCCCTCGGACACTGCAGCTGAATCTCGCCCGTTAAATCATTATCGACCGTCATATTTGCACTGACACGACTCCCATCCATAGACTGTAAAAAGAATGGACGTAGCGTCCGTGACGTCACCCATTGGTTTTGGGGAGTCGTTTTTGTGACTCAAATATGGCGGCCTGAACAGCGCCATGTTGGATTGGCCGGCCGAGTTCCCGCCCACTGGCCTCGAAGCAGCTGTCCACGGAGCTGCTCAGACCTGTCACTCAACGTTTCCGCGCCTTGATTGGCCAGAATTTTAACCTAATAACAGTAAAACTGTAGAGTTAAAAAAAAATTCACCCCCCTCAGAGTGTGTGCGGGGGTAGAAACTATCGATTGAGACGAAAAAACGTTCTGACACCAGGCTTTTAACATGTTTACTGAGGATGTAAAGTCGGCGATTTTAACACGGGGGTCTATGGGGAATGCTCCCTTCTGACACCAGCCCCCAGAGGAATCCGAGGGGATTGCAGTTTTTTGAACGCGGAAGTGAGCTTCACTTCTCAGACCGACAACTGCCCCCTTGCTCCCATCAACATTTAATCCACTTGAAGGAGTTTGAATACTGCGGGAAGCTTTCTGTCTTCTTCTCTGTTGTTAGTGTTTATGTGTGGCAGCGCTACAGCGCCACACACGCTCCACACAGGCCTGGGGTATGTACTACAGCGTTCTACTGAGCGCACCAGCCAGCTGTGAGTTTGTTTGTTTTTTAAAATAATTCTCACCATAGTGACTTTGAGACATTGTATATGTTTTATATCGTTATCCACCGCTCCATTTATTGATTATCCGCCGGCTTAATTGTAAACAAATGCAGATGGCCAGACGGCCATGGCTGTGAATTGCAATCTGTCAAAATGACGGATGGCCTCAAAATTTTTCCGTCACAGTTTTAAAAAAACGGTCAATGACGGAAAATATCCGGTTAACGCGACCCCTGATGGATACATAAAGCAAGGAGACTGTGGCGGGTGGTCTGATCGACGTAATCGATTAGGTCAATTAATCGGGACAGCCTTATACTAAAGTATAATTTAAAGGTATAGTTTTCCATTTGATGCTACAATTGATGGTACATCTGATCCAGCATGATCCAGCATGATCTTAATGTTATGGTGTTTTTAAAACTTCAGCATAGAGGGTTTCTATTGTAACTTCTAAAGTTGCTGTTGCTACCCTTGCCGCTAGCTCACCAGAGCACTGCATGAAGAGGCTTCAGTGTTGATTGGCTATCACTTGTGCCATGTGGGGGGGGGGGGGGCTGTGGGCGGAACATTGTTACAGCCAAGAGTGGTGAGTTCAGGCAGAGAGACCAGGGCCAAAGGAGCACGTTTGGAAAATAAATTAATTTTATTGGTGAAAAAAACGGCCAATGCTGATTGTCATTAAAATGCCAAATATTGGCTGATATTATTGGCCATGCCGATAATTGGTGGATCCCTGATTTCTACGAATGCTCTTCTTTTGCTGGGTTTTAAAATTTTGCTTGTTTTGTACTGTCTGTCAGCATCATGCCTTGGGTCTACTCAGTCACCCTTGAGTAAACCTCAAGCCCCACCTAGGAGTTTCTAGGGGCCGCTTGCAATACCTACCCTGTCCTTCGGGGGCGGTTTCTGCTATGGAGAGGGTTAGATGTTTAACAGATTCTTCTGGAAGTCCTGAAAATACAGTAACTGAGGATGATTTTGTCCATCTTTGTTTTTATCAAATAATCATTTAAATTAAATCTTGAATTCGAAATACAGTTTACATTTTTTTTCAGAGATGATAACCGTAAGCATGGAAGGGGTTCTTTTGAGTAAAGATTAAACCATGTCTGCTTCAGTGTCTTGGTTGAGATAAACTTGGCAAATAACCAAGCAAGTCACAGAGTCCTTATACTGTAGATATTTGCCTGTTAGTTCAACTTCATTATTTCATATTTACTTAGTGCAACAAGCTGCAGTGTGGAGTGCCACACAGATTAAGAGCTATGTCCTACAGAGACATTTATTCTGAATATATCTGTATAACCTGACATTTCTCACAGGGAGATTTACAGCCCACCTCTGCCACTAACTGGACCTTTATAATCCCACAGACAGTGGAGAAGATGTTGAGTTGCTTCACTCTCAGTAGCAGGCGACAGAAATCGTGTGGCTGTAAATTCCAGATTAGAGGCTCTGAGCAATTTAAACACGCCTGGATACCAAGAATTACACGCAACACACAACAGTGAGTTTTAAAAGATCACTTACTTATGAAGGCCAAACTAATATAAGTTCTTCCACTTTGCCTGCCATTTTTTCACTCTTTCACTTTGGATTTTATTCCTCTAAGGGAGGCTGCATGGCTTTAATATTACATGGTCAGTGATTTTTGCTCATCTGTCCATAATTTAAGTTCAATCCACAAAGAAGCTTTACATTAAAAGTGCATGTCTACCATTGAAGCTCAGAGCTCAGTTTGGTGTAACTCGGTTTCATCAGCTGTGCGCACAGTTTCAACTGAACAGCTTGAACTTTGAGCCGAACAAGAAGAAAATGTTTTTTTTTCCTGACCAGCTTATTATCACTGCCAGTCAGAAAGCAATTTGAGCTCATCAAACAATGTAATGTCTGAAAGCGTAATAAGAGTTATATATTAACAAAGGAAGGTCAATTTGAGCGGTTTGTAACTGTCTGTGTAATGAATTTAATTATTGGTGAATATTTTAATAATACAGAGTCTTTGTCCAGTGGAGGGCAAAGGAAAGAAACACAATGCTGACATAAAATTAGTCTTGCCACAGACATTCCGAGAAAATTGCATTTGTATTTATAGTTATGTTGAGGAAGGCCGGTTCTCTGGATTTTTTTATACAGAAAAAAACAGACATTATTAGGCTATTCAACATGTAAGCCCAAGTTGACTCGAATCAGTAGCTTTGGATTGCTGAAAGAAACCCATAAAATAAAATGTCCAAAAGTAAATAAGTGTGTAGTAAAACAGCAGTGCACTTTTTAAACATTTAAAAATCTGGACTATACCTTTGTACCCTGCCCACCTACTTGCCCCAGGTTGCCAGGTGACAGAGCAAAGAGTATCAAGATGGTTAAGATGATCTGAGGAGGAAACAGAGGGACTTAGCCACATGATTGAGCTTCATTCAGACCCACTCAGACATTCATGACGCCAGGAGTACACTGGGAACGGCCGCGACGCGATACGTAAGCGGGGCGGAGTGGAGTTTTTTAACTGCTACACTAGGCACGGACGCGATGCGACACGGCTTCACTGTGTTTGTTGTTGCCTGCAGTAAATGAGTGCACTTTATGCTAGTGATGTGCAGATCGATACTGAAATATCGATACTTCCGATACCAGGGGCCTCATTTATCAAAGAGCGTGTAAAAGTCCTCTTAAATTTTCAGTACGACGGAAAGGCAAAATGTGCGTACGACCAAAAAATATACACTCTTTTCAGATCTATCAAACTCCGCGTACACACGGCTGCACGGTATTTCCCTTGATAAATCACACCGGACCTGAGAAAAGCGTGGATGAGAACACGCCTCATACCCAGCCCCCTAAACGGCCCCACACAACCATAAGTGGTCAATGCAAATCAGTTACGTGCATATTAGTAGCCATGTGCACTCTGGAAACGTGTGGAATGACGTCAGTGGAAGACGGTGAAGACAACAGACAGACGGAGAGCGGAGAAAGAAGCGGAATTTCTCTGAAAGCGAGATACACGGTAACACGGCAATATCAGTCAGAAACATCATCTTGCATTGAAAGGCTTCAATAAATACAAAAAACTCCCAAATCTAAATGAAACAGAACAGAAAGAAGAAGAATCATATTTATTCTGCCCCTCATCATCACCACCACTTGCTACTTCAAACAGTGTCCGCGCTCCTCTCTCCCTCGCATACTGCAGTTCTCTGACTCTGCAGCGGCGTCGCCAATTCCTCTTGTTCTTCAAAAAGCGTGTAAATGCCGGTACACCATGGTCGGACTGGTCGTAAATTTCGGTACTTTCTCCCGACAGGTTTTGGTTTGATAGATCCCAAATTAGGCGGAGAAAAGTGCGTACGCACAAAACGGGGGAAAGAGCGTGTAAAAAAACGTGTATCCACAATGATAAATGAGGCCCCGGGTCTGTATGCTCTAGAATCGATACTCAAATGAAAATATCGATACTTTTGATACTTCAGTCATTTGTGGTTATGCATATCATTAACAGGAACATAGTGGAAAATAATTAAACCATTCAGATCTTGTCAAAATGACACGCGGTTGGTGGGAACTACTTTTTCTTCCACCTGGGTAAGTGCGTAATGTGTAAGCACAGCGGCATGCTGCTCACAAAGTCAGTCTGTGTAGAGTCAGTGGTGGAGCGGAAAGGAGTCATGTGTGGAGCTATTTCAGCGTCACAAACGTGAAGACGAAGTCTGTAATATCTGTGGGAAAATTATAAATAATATTATAGATGAATGAATTAAAAAAATTATATGTTTGTTTCATTTTCTTATTTAATTTATGATTTTATTATTTTACTTATGTTATTTTTTTAGTGTTTGAAATGCTATGACTTGAAATACAGTACTTTTTAAAAATTTTATTAGATTTACCAGGCACATTAGGTGGATTTGCACAAAGTATCGGTATCGGATCGGTATCGCCGATACCAGCCTGAATTTTACTCAGTATCGGATCGGAAAGGAAATTTGTGGTATCGAACATCACTACTTTATGCATCTCAACACATTTTTACATCCCTCCTGTTAAAATGGATTGACAGTACCCTTTTCACAGGTAATTTGCTGACTGTAGGGTTTGCAAGTGCAGACTATATTAAATGGTATCAATTAACTGTATAACTACACGATCATGGATCCACAATGTAACAAAACAAACCCCATAATGTTGCACTGCCTCTGGCTTTGCCTCTGGTACATGAGACATTTATTTTAATCACTTTTTAACGTAATATATTTGTTTTATACACCTGTAGTTTTCTACCTGTTGGAGGGCCGCGTAGCCACGCGACGAGGAAATAAAATAGACCCGGCGCGAAAAAGAAGAGAGACGCCACGCGACAGCTGCTGGAGTGTGCGTCACTCACATGGCCGGTGGAGGAGCTTCCATTGACTGAATGGGTGCGAGCTGCTGCGGGTGTCGCGCGACACACGTTTCGCATCGCGACTGTTCCCAGTGTATTTCAGCCGTAAGACCTTTGATAAGGTGTTCATAAGGTGTTCATAATGCATTCATGACGGCTACGCACCCACCCGTCAAGTAAAGTGTTACCAATACTTTGAATTGTCAATCAGTGGGATGTTGGGACTTCGGTGGAGAGTGTCTTTCTGATGTATATGAATCAGAGAGTTAGGTGGAGAAGATGTGTTTAAAAATTAACTTTGTGGTCCACCTGCCAAGGGCTGATAAACTTCACATTTTCAATTTAAAAAATGCCACACTATCCAGACCTTTGAAAATGTGTCGTGTTCAGTATGATTTAGACATACAGACATCTTTCCCCTGTTAACAGGGCCACATCACTGTATAGATGAAGATTGTTCTTCACATCCACAAATTTCAGAATGTGAGATGGTTGAAAGTGTTCCTACCTATGAAATGTGTATAGATGGCATTCAAGTGTGTGTGCCTGCACAGTTCGAGGTCTTCCATTTGAATTTTATGAGGCGTCGGAGAAAGGTTGTGACAAAAGAATTCATAGCTGACGTCTTTCTTTTCACTACTGCTCCTGTCCTCCTGCTTGTGCCAACCTTGGCCGTGCATTTGCTTCCCTCCTCTGGGTTGATTCTCACAAAGAATCTTTAAGACAAGAAACAAAACATGAAATAATAGTTCTTCAAATATTTCTTGACCCACTTAATTGATTTAGCTTTTTTGCTGAACTGATGCATGTGTCCTAGTACAATGGAACATCACAAGGTATCAAGTTCAAATAATTAAAACATTTTAACTATTTAAGTACAGTACATTGGACACATAATAGTATAGCAAGAGTTTCAAGATTCATAAAAGATATACCTTGCTCATGTGAAAGGAAAACTTTGGAAGCTTAAGGCCAAAGACACTGGAGCACATGGAATAAAGGCAAAATATTTAATTTATTGTGTGACTGATGTTTTGAAGCAGAGGTGTGTCTTCATCAGAGAAGGGATAGTCATACAATAAATTAATATTTTGCCTTCATTCCATGTGCTCTGGTGTCTTTGGATTTGTTTTTTTGAAGTTTTCCTTTCATATAATTGCCCTGCCTTGCAAACACCAAATACTGTAGACATGCTCTTGTGAGCTTGGCTGAAGCACATTTCAATTCTTCCTACATCAATATTCCATGCTCACCTCTGGATCAACTCCAGTGTTGCGCAAGCCGACTCCTCGTACTCGACGTTGTAGATGTAGAAGAACACAGCCATGGCAGCAGCAAAGCTGTGTTACTGATCCAGTGTGTCACTCTGGCCTTAGCCTGTGTTTGTGTGTAAGTTGTCCATCGCCCACAATATCTTTTCTCTTTTTTCAACAACCTCATAGTTAGCTTGCTACAAACATTTAACATCCGCATAATATGCCACGCTCTCAGCAGTGGTACTCGCATCATTACTAGGCAACAAAGCAGGTTGACTCATGTTGCAGAACAGCACTGCACAGAGGCTCCAAAACGGAAATGATTATTGATTTCTGAATGAATGGATACATTGCTTATTTTTGGCATATTAATTTTCTTTCAGGCCTGGCGGGGCTCTCATTGGCCAATTGTACGGGAAACACTGCCACTGTATGGCTCTTCAATTTCATAGCTTTTGCCAGATGGACGGTTGACTTTGATACCTTACAATCATAACAGAACATGCACATGCGTAAGCATTCTTATCTATTAAACACAAATATTTAACTTACCAAGCATGATGAGCTATGGTGTAGCAGGGAAATCCTTCTCTGCTACAATAGATATCTTGGTTGCAGTTGCCTGCAAAACCGAAAAGAAACAGATCTTGCAGTAAGTCACTAAGCTATTTTCATACATTATAAATAAATATACCTCTGGAGTAGGGCTGGGCAATAAATCAATATAAATATATGTAAGCACTAAAGGAGGTTGTTCAAAATAAAGTGGTTGATTCTCATGATCATTATTAAAAATAGGTCATTACATGTGTTCAATAATTATAAAATATTTAATATTGGTTGAAAACAATATCAGTATTTTTTTTGGCTACATCCCCCAGCCCTGCTCTGGAGTACCATTTCCTACATGTAAGAGTAAAATTACTTTGTGTACACTTAGCTGATACTTACATCTGCCAAGATGAAGCTGGAGTCCTCCATCTCATGGAAAAACTTCATTGCGAGAAGAACTGCTGCTATGGCGACCAAGTCCTGGTTTCTCTCTGAGGAGGTATTCTCCATCTCATTCAGTAAAGCTTGGATCTCATTTCCCCACTTCAGTTTTTGGCTTTGGAAGAAACTCACAATCCTCCTGCCCTTTGTGACAAGAGCTTCACTAAGACGATCATCAATATCAATGCCAGTCAGTGTGAGGAAGTGGGTACATAGGCTTCTTTTCGTGAAATGAAAAGGCCAGTGTTCCTCAAGAAGGCCCAGAGGGGGGGAGGGGACATGAATTTATGATGTACCGCTGATAAATGTATGTTAGCCTCATGAAATCATCCACTTCTGTCAGTTCCACAGCTCTAGGACCCATAGATCCAAACAGCCCTAAGAGGGTGACTCTTACTCTCCAATGAGTCTGATGCCTCTCCTTCAGGAAGATCCTTTGGTTGAGAATGTATACAACCATAACTGTCTCCTTTGGATCTCACTCTTCTGTTGGCATCACTGTCATCATTTGGCGTTCTCTTGGGCTGACGGATTTGATGGCTATCATTGTTCCGGTTGAGATGCTCAACTCTTCTTTTCAGCTGTTCAAGCAGAGAATGGTAGCCACTCCCCATTAGTTCTCCAAAAGTTCTTGGATGCTTTGACACAATAGCTTTGGCTATGCTCTGTTTGGGTTTGGGCAGTGGACTTGCATGGTCTCTACCACAGTTCTCACCATTGCAAGTCTGTCTCTAGGGTCAGCCCGCCTTCCCATCGAGATGGCTTGTAAGAGTGAAGGAGGCATCTTCTCCCATGGAAGAACAAATCTGGTGATCCAAGAACTGAGACCAGCTGATGGTTGTATGTCAAGGGGTATTCGTGCTTCAGCACAGCATGGAACAACTGGCCCTAGTGTGAGTGCGCCCTTATTTGTGGCCGCTGACAGCGCCACACGGGCTTTGCCTTTCAGCAATCAAGCGTTGTTTTCGTCTTTGTTAAAAACAATAACAGCAACAGCTGTCGGCAGCTGAGGTTGCTGTGCCGTCACCATAGAAACGCAAGACACTCATTCGCAAAATACCTTTCAATGGAAACACCCGCAAATAGCAATTGCACTTTTTCCGAAGTTTCAGAATGTAAGAGATATACAGGTTGAAGATGAGCAGCACGGTGTGCTTGAGTGTGTGTGTGTGGCAGAGGGTGTGGTTCACGTGGGAGTAGGCGTGTGTGCCTAAAGGTGAGCACTCACCGGTGTTACAGATGAGAGAGAGAGAGAGAGTCAGGGTTGGGAGTTGCTGTAATTTTTGTTGACCGCTACTCATTCATTCATCACCCTTTTTTTATCAGTTTAATCCGCTAGATTCATTTTTACCTTCATCCATCTTTGTTGCGCTGTGATAGCTGTGCGGTTTGTTCACAATAAATGCACCAAAAGCATATTTGGATCTCAGTGTATCTGTCATAACTTACTATAGCGCGTTACAAATCTGTGAACCTGAGGACCCAACCTCTGCTCTCAGCGGCTAAAAGGGTTTGTGTTGGAAGCCGCAACACAGAAATATTGCTTTTATTTTGCTAAAATCTGAAATGGAAACGCAGACTGGTATGTTGACGCGTGTTAAAATAATAATAAAATAATAATACGGACTTGCAAGACGGCCCCCCCCCCCCCCCAAATAAGTGAGCCCCCCCCCGAAAGCCACAGTATAGTTCGCAAACTGAGCACACGCGGGAAACTACGTTGCTGCGCTGAATATGTTGCCACACGTAGACGAGGGCAATTTAAAACAAAGATGACATTTTAATCGAAGTTTGGTGAAATTCATAAGTGGTGTCTGTGTATGACTTTAACAGTTACGTTAGCTAACATTGGTCGGCAAGACGTTTTTGTGACTTTCTGAATATCTCAGGCTAACTAACATCATTCAGACTGACTCAGACTCAGACTCAGAGTAACGTTAGCATTATGCTAAGCAAAGGCTAGATCAGGTCAGGTTTAATCCTGATGTTTGATTTGTGCATTTGAACGTACCGCAACGGAGTGGCCTCTCTCCACCAAGACTGGTAAACAGCCTGCATCACTTGTCCCACTGAATCTAGGGCTGCACAATTAATCGAATTTTAATCACGATCACGATTTTGGCTGCCACGATTAAATTAAGATGATCGTCACGATTATTAACATGTAAAAAAAACGGGCTGTGCTGCATATCAAATCAAGCGCTTTCTCAACCAATAGTCCGCCAACCACCAGGGGGCGAACGAGAGGTCAGGGCTCCATGAAGCTGCCTAACTAACAAGCGAGCGCATCCTCCCTTTACATGTTGTTTACAGTCCAGAGTGTGTGTCCCGGCCGGTCTGCGCCTTCAAATGCTGCCGTACTGTGTCACCTTCTGCGCCCGGTGTTACGTCTCACTCATAGGCTGTATGGATCTCACTCTGAAGTGAGAGTGAGACGATGTCGGCAGCAGACGGTGACAGTAGACATGACGTGTGTCTGTGTCTGGTCAGTCAGCACCTCAGGCTGTCTACTGTCGCCGTCTCGCTCTGGATCGGATCGAGGTAGGGCTGCGGGGTGGTCTCGAAGCTGGACCGAGACCCCGTCACCCCATGCGGCCGTTTTGGTGTTAATTACATGTTACGTCGTGTAATTAAAACGTTCCGACCGTGATCATAACGGCCGGTAACGGCGATCTATGGCCGTTTTGGTGGCAGCACAGTTGAGCCAGGCCGACCTGCTGGACGCTGCCTGTATGAAAACACTTGGTCTGTTCGTTAAATGTTTTTAATTCGTTCCAAATTGCTGCTGAACCACCCGTGCTGAGCTTTGGTCCATGCCAGAGCGATAGATATAACAGAGTGGCGACACTCCCATAGGACTCCGTTGTAAAAAATGGCGGGCCGACTTCCGGGTTATGGAGCCCTCAATAGTTCCAAACATTCCTCCCGCGGCGCTGGACCACGTCTGTTTCTATGGCTGCACAGCAAGAAACTACTGAGCTACGTTGACGAAATACCGACCAATTTTAAGTTATAAAGTGGTAATAATCTTTCCCAAGTACAGTAACCATGTTGACTTAACAAAATAAAAATTATTAGACTGATCGGTTCATTGAAAAACATTTATTTATTTACGTAACTGTGGTGATTTCAGTCCGTAGCCCAGAAGCAGCCCTGCTCACTTTTCATTCAAACAAACTAATGCCACTGCCACAGTTGTTAAATTTCATCAATGAGACCAACATTAATCTCTATAAAATAATTTAACAAGCCAGCGGTAAACCTCTAAAAGCATGCGGATACGTTACTTGGCTCGTTTTCTCCGACGGGAGGACGGACGGTCGGCCCCGGCAGATCAGCTCAGTAGAGCGGCTGCTGCTGCTGTGACAGCCGCCTCCCCTGGTCCCCGGTCGGGGCTCACACAGACTCTGCACTTCTCCCAGAACAAACATCGGTGCAAGTTCCTAACAAACGTTATGAACTGACCACAGACTCCGGATTAAACGGTGACTTTCTTGCATGAACAAAATATTAAAACTGTGACGTGTTGACAGCGCTAAAGCCAGGTTTTGGCAGCTTTACTGCTGTGGCTCGGTTGCCGCAAAATGGCGATATCGATGCTAATTTCTGTTAGCCCGTCTATGAGGTTTTGCATTATACGTTAGCATTAAGCTAGCGGGCTTTATATTTAGTTGTGATACTGGCTGTGTGTGTTTTGAACGTTGTTTCAAACTGTGTGGGTTTGATTGAACATCTTTTATGCTTAAATATATATATTCCCGCTTAATATATTGCTTTACTCCTCTTCTTATGCCATTTTTACTGTAGGGCAGGCTAATCTTCACTTTAGAGTGACAAATAAAACCTTGAAGCAAGAAGATTTTGCCTTTTGTTTGAAAACTGACATTGATGTACATACAGTAATTCAGTAACAGTTGTAAATATACCTTTGTACGGTTTATTTTTTAATATTTACCGTCTAAAAGCAAGCTCAGTGCTGTCTGTCCCATAGCAGAACATGACAGCGGCAGCCTCGTTTGGAACTATTGGGAGCTACATGAACCACGTGACCGCGCTGGCAGCGACATCAAAGGCTGTCGCCACTCTGTTATATCTATCGCTCTGGTCCATGCTAGACAGACTCTTGCCCACATCTCTGTGTATCATTGATGGCAAAAATTAATTTTTACCTATAGCCTACTTTGAAATTACATTTCAGAGCCTGTACTTTCTTACTTTTATTTGAGTAAAGGAGTTGAATCAGCAGCTACTTCTACCAGATTTATTTTTTATTTTTTGTTTTTTACACAAGTATCTGTACGCTACTGTACAGAATGACACCTCTGCACTCTGCAATGGCATTTATTTTTCGCTAGCCCTTTGTCTTGGGTAAATTTTATTTTAGGCTATTATTTATTTTTATTTTACGTTTTATTTTGAACTGAAAGCCTTGTTCCCATAGCCTATTGTTTGTTTCAAATAGAAAGTGCAATAAAAACATGTTTTATCTAACATAATGTATAATCGTGATTAATAATCGTGATTTCAATATCGACAAAAATAATCGTGATTATCATTTTGGCCATAATCGTGCAGCCCTAACTGAATCCAAACTGCACTACCTTACTAGAAAATACAAAAGTGTAGTTTCCTGTAAGTAATCTAGTAAATTGTGCTGTCAAAGTTAACGCGGTAATTTTGATGATTCATCTTTAACATTTAACGAGTTAAAAAAAATTTAAGTTTTTTTCATTTTACCAATGAGGTCACTATAGAATTCCCTTTATAATCAGTATGGAGTAGTAAATGAGTGAGTGTTTTCAGACACTGACATGGTGTTAGCAGATGGGCGTACTTGACTCCGCGGACGTCCGCGCTAGGGCTGACCCAAAAAAATCGAAGCTTCGAAGCTTCGTTCGTTGCCATGGTAATTGATCATGAAGTCCGTGATCGATTGTTTTGTCGCCCCCCCCCCCCCGGGTCAGACTCAATGCGGAATTTATGCTCGACTATGAAACCTCAAACGTCCGCGGAGAGTGCGCTCGGCTCACAGTACGCGCGCAGTCCGCCCGACTCCGTGGGAGCCTTTAGTCACAGACGAGCAGAGCCAATAGTTTTCTGCCCTCAACAGTAATACTAATTATGTCTGAACATGGCTTAATTTATTTTATTTTGTCGTGTTTTACTTTATTTTGTCAGAGTACTGGTTTGCACCAAGGTCAGAGCACACTTCTATTCAAAGATATTCAAAGCTTTTGCTTCGTACCTTTTCTGTTGTTGAGCACTTCCATTGTAAGAATGTGTGCGGCTGCTGAAGGAGGTGGAGGCATGAAATAGTCTACGATCAGAAATTCATCAACAAGGCAGATAATAATACAAAACAATTGATGATGAAGAAAAAAATAGCAATTGAATAACTCAGCCAACGGCCACAGCACACACATGAAAAAAGTCTCATGCAGAAGAACAAGGCTTTAATGGCCTTGAAATAAATAGGGCTGGTCCCAGTGGCTGCAGGAGCAATTGTATTAATGGAAATTGTTGGAATAATGATTGGGGAGGATTATGTGGTGCTGGCAAGACTACGAAGGACAAACACACATAGCTAATCATAGAAAAGGCCCCGGTGTTAACGGACAGTAGAGGTGACCCAGAGGAAGAGGAGAGGAAAACTTAAAGAGACACAGAGCTCAGTGTCTTCACATATTCACATGCTGAACAACTCATTTTGAGTGTTTCTAATGTGCAATTGTGCGAAGAATGATTAAATGACAACAACACACACACTTTGTTACAGAAACAGCAGTGTGAATTATTTGAACATGCTTGAGGGAGAAGTCCAGATCCTCTTTATTTCTGAGATGCCTGCCACATCACGATGCTCTCTTCCCTATAGTCTGCTTCTCTGTCATCTGTCTGCTTGGCATTTCTTCCACCATTACTTTCTTTGTCATGCACTAGAAGCCTTTAAAGCTTATGTGCCTGCTAACACTTGAACTCGGTTTGGTAAACAGGACGGTATATGTTCACCCAGTTTGTTGAAAAAAATATGCTGTATGATCAAATTATGTCTCCTAACTGCTGGCAAACATCTGTTCTTAGTTGAACATTGTTCACTCTGACAGACAAGGTCATTCTGCCTCCTACACATATATACAATTACACTGCAGTATGAAGTTCTGCAGCTAATTGCTGTTTTGTGTCCCTCCATTGTGAACTTTACAGCTCTGTGTTCAGATTCAGATTCTTTATTTGTCATTCAGCATGTTAAAACACAAAGAACGACAAGTGTTTCCCAGGGCCAGTGTAATAATAAATAGATAATAAATAACCTAAAAGCCAATAGGTAAAAACTTTGAATTGTGTAATAAATGAAATAGATAAAAACCATAGTTAGGCAGTGACATGTTGGGGTAACGTGCAGTTGTGATGTAAAGTGCAGTAAAGTGCAGAGGGCTGTTTATGTTGCATAGTTCATGAGCTTCACTGCCTGAGGGAAGAAGCTGCACCTCGGCCTTGTTGTCTGGGCTCTGAGGCTGTGCAGCAGCAGTTCATGGGCTGGGTGGCTGAGGTCTGATGTCATGTCTGTCGCTGTGGTTCTGCATCTGCTGATGTGAAGGGAGAAAAATCTGAAAGTGGGTGGAAGATCCAACTAGCACTTTAAAGAGGAACTATGCAGGATTTTTTTTTTTAATCTTTTTTTACCTTAATTAAACAGCTTCATAGTAATTGTGATGGTTAAATAAATGACTTGTAAGTGTCTCTTGTCAGCTTGTAAGAACAGAACCTCCCATCTCTCGCCTCGGTGGCACCGCAGCACAGACGTGCCCTGTGACCTGTAATTTTATGTTTATGACAGATAGGACTACACAAATATACACGTCGTAACATCATACATGATGTATAACATTATCCACCGCTCCATGGATTTCTTTCTTGACAGTTTTGTGAAACACAAATGCACATGGCCGGGAGGAGGGTTAGCAAAACAGCGGAAAAGTGACTGGACTGCATAGTTCCCCTTGGGTCCATGCCTATGTTCCCACAGCCCTATGTTCCCACAGCCCTATGTTCCCACAGCCTTATGTTCCCACAGCCCTTTGTTCCCACATTTGAGATTCATCACATGGCGGATGCTCTGCTACATGTGGAAAGATGTCTATGGGTGTGATGTTATGGGAACATAGGGCCTAATTTTCAGTGGGGAAAAAAAAGTTAGAAATGTGGGATCATAGGGCTGTGGCAACAGTTATATGCTGTCATTTCGACATACCGCTATTCCGACATGCCATCATCCCACCATTCCGAAAAGGCTTTATATAAGGAAATGTGCGTTAATCAACAGGTGACTTGCTCCTACTTCTCTGGACTCTCTCTTATCTATCTGGCCTGTCTAGCCTCTACCTGGTCTTTTTACTAAACTTAACCAACTCCTTTCTTCATTGCTTAAGCCCAACCAGTGCAAAATCTTTTTTTGGGAAAAAGTATGCTATTAAAGGAATTGTTGGAAAGGCAGGATGTTTAAAAAAAAAAGAAGAAAAAATATTGTCATTCTGACCATAGGAGGCAGGAATTGTCAGAATAATGGGACGTTTGATAGAAAATTAAGTATTGCCATTTGGACAATTAGAGGCCTATGTCGGACTGGTGGGATGTCGGAATGGCGGTTGCCCCCCTGTGGGAACATAGGGCTGTGGGAACACAGGGCCTAATTTTCAGTGAAAAAAAAAGTTAGAAATGTGGGAACAGGGCTGTGGGAACACAGGAATGACCCTGTTCCCCTTTCATGACCAGACATCAGTCCTTCCAGCAGCCAATTAAGGCTTATTAAAAGAGTTATCATGTCTGTTACTCACTTTACTCACCAAGTACATTTCCTTGTGGTGAAAGCACCCCTTTCATTTCTATCTACTCTTCTTCTATTGAAATTAACATGCTAACTGGTCAAGCCCAGCCAATGTGATATCTTACTGTAGTGCCCTGACTGCTCTGAAAAAGAAACACTCGTCAGAGGGCGGGACATACAACGTAAACACTAGCAGACATACATAATAACAAAAGAGTCAGAGATTATTAAGTGTCTTTCTGCAGCTTTACGGTAGTTAAACATAACCAAATGTGAGAAAATGGTCACCGGTGATTTTTGGAACAGCCAGTTTTGTCATTGATATGGTGATGAACCTGCAGGAGGAACCTCTGATTAAAATCTAGGAAGCAGTGGTTTATGGGGGAGTGTTTGTCACCAGTCAGGTCATGCTTGTGATGATAACCATGCAGCTAATTTATGACATCTCTGAGAGGCAAAGAGGCAGAAAGATTTATTTGGGCTGATAGAATTATAGGTTGAGTCATTTTTGTGGAAAAATGTTTGTGTTGTGAGCGTGATGATGTCTGACTGCATTACAGATTCACGGAGATGCAACTTTCATTCACGGGATAAATTAATTTGGCATTGATTTGACTTGCCTGAATGTGCGGCTCCCCATGTGAAACTGATGACAAATATGCAGGTGCTCGCAAACAAAGCCTTTTATTTGGGTAACAGGGGATCACTGTATCATTGGAAGTATTACTTACTGCAAAGAATATTTAATTTACTTACCTGCATTTGTGCACATGAATGCTGAGCAAAGGAGGCGAGAACTGTGTGTGTTCTGTAAGATAAAGACCTTGAACAGGATTATCGTCATTGCTGGCAGCCTAACACAGAGCTTTACAGCGACTCATTGACAGTGTGCTAGTGGAATAGTGAGCCACATGTGATTCAACTTGTTTTGATTTCCCCATTTTGCAGTGGTTTAACAGTACTTCAATTATACCTCTATGATACTGACAGTTAAATTGTGTTTTTATTTTTCTGTGTTGTCAAATACTGAATTAGACTGAATTAGTGTTGTCACGATACCAACATTTTGGTACCGGTATCCGTACCAACATGTTTTTCGATACTTTTCGGTACTTTTCCAAATAAAAAGAGAACACAAAAAATGTCATTATTGGCTTTATTTTAATAGAAAATCTTAGAACTATAACATATGCATCAGTAAATAATCAGTAAATCGGTAAACAGTCACTGCTGCTGCAGGATTAAAATTCCATCTATATTAATCTGAACTCTTCCTGAATTAAAACATTAGTGGTCTGTTTAAAAATGAATATCAACTTGTTTTCTTTGCATTATTTGAGGTCTGAAAACACTGCATCTTTTTTGGTTATTTTGACCACTCGCTCGCCTCGGCTCAAATTACAATGCGGCGACTTCACGTGGCGACGTCACCGCTGCCGGCGGCGCAAAATGAAAGTACCGGTCCCATCTAAGCGCAGTATGGTACCGTTTTAAATGCGTCAGTACCCCGGTACCACTCTAGTACCGGTATACCGAACAACCCTAGACTGAATGAAAGGAAAGAAATGGTTCTTTTTTTAATTACAATTTTAATATTACTTCTCTCCAACTGGATCCCCGTTGACCAGTCCCCACCCATGTGAAGGCACATGATGGCAGTGCATTTGTCCACCAGCCATGACAAAGCAATCACTAAAGCCAAAGCTGCAACTCCTTGTTATTTCCCATAGTTTTTTTTGTTTTGTAACCCCAAAGGTTCCATTTCAAATGTCAAATCATGACCTCATGGGCAAAAAACCAGTGTTCTTCCTCCCTAAACCCCTGAAAATTCAAGCCTGTTTTTGTGTTTTTCTCGATTTAAACTGGATTTACAATAATCATTTACCAGATTTAAAAAAATTCAAATTGAAGTCCTCATGGAAAAAGGTGTCAAAGCACACGAACATAGGGGATTTTCTGACCATTTTATAGCCATAATGACAAAATATGTCCAAATGGCCATTTTTTGCCTCAGTAGGTGAAAGGTTAAGGTGGTTTGGTCATCTGAACAGGATGTATTCCCTGATGGGGGTCAATGCGCTCGTAACTGACAGGAGATTCTGAGGTAGACCCAGAACATGCAGAGGAGATGGTATAGCTCAGGGGTCGGCAACCTTTAGCATTAAAAGAACCGTTTGGGCCCTTTCCCACCATATCGAAACCCACTCGGAGCCACAACCCAAAACCTAGGCTACGTGATGCATATTTTGATCGACAAAATATTGAAACAAGTTTTATTTTAATATCACATAAGCACCTCAGTCTCCAAAGAAATAACTATTACAATGAGCACTTGAATGGCCATTATTTAGCCTATCTTTCCTCCCCCCCCCCAAAATGAGCTCGCCAGGAGAGCCACATGGGAGCCACAGCAGAGTGACAAAAGAGCCGCAGGTTGCCGACCTCTGGTATAGCTCATTAGACCAGGGAGAATTTTGGGAAAGTACTGGAAATCATAGCTGAAGAGAGAGAAGGATGTATGGACCATGACCAATTAACCGGAGCAGGTGAACATGGATGGACTGTTTGACTTTAATGTCCTTTTTCTAAGAAGCTTTACTTTATTTCCATTGACAACTTATGAATGCAGGATGTTGTTGTGATTGTGTAAGAGGAACCTGATAAGCTGGTCTTGTCTAGTAGTACTCATTCATCTAGATGTGTGACTAACACAATAGTTGACTTCTCCTAAGATTTGATTTGTGTTTGTTTGAATTTTCAAGTTGCATCAAAAGTAGAAACATAATAAAGCATGTTGGTGCCTGAATTCTGCTTAAAGCAGCTCTGGGAATGAGCGCAGTGAACACTTGAACATTTTCTCTTTGTATTTAATGAAGTATGCTGGACTGCTTTGACTCCTGCTTTTTACTTCTACAGAGTAAGTGGATTGTTTTTTCTTCCCTGTGTAGCCGGCTCTTAAGCATATTAAAGCCTGTTGGCCTCGTTCTTTGTTCTCCCAGATGAAAAAAAAGTTGTGTCTTGTCAAAGGCTTCAAAATAAAAACCCCAGAGGTTTAGGTATTTTTAACTGGATGAAGTGAAGGATGAAGTGAAACAAATTGTCATGCATCAAATCCAACTTAAAAAAGAAAGAGAGGGATTACTTTTAGAGATAAGATTTCTCTGAGTTCCTTGAGGAGCAAATAGAGCATTACTGTCACCTGAGCCGGGTTTATCACAGATTATAATAAATTAAGGGGCCAAATTCATGAAAATACAGGAATGAATCTAAAATGCATCCAGACATTTTTTTTTTTATCACAGCAGTGTGACCTAATTCATAAAATATTTTAATTGCCTCCTTTAAGTAATACATAATGAAAATAAAATGAAAATGAATCATCAATGAATGAATAAGGCACATCAATGCTACAAAAATATTTATGTACACTGTTGCCCACAAAGTTGGAATAATTTGTCTTCAGACAAATTCCTCTTTTTATTCCAATTATAAAGGCTAATTGTGGTTTAATTTTCACAATGACATGTTTGGAGGAAATTGATCAATATGGGTTTGAGAAGATATAAACTTTATCTATCAAGAATAAATCACAAGCACAGTCACAATCATTTCATGAGATGAGGTAAAATAAAAAAAGTATTCCAACTGTGTATTATCACAGTGACTTCAGACAGTTTGTGTCATAATGAAAAAGAAATCCATTCATTTATTCAAGGCAAAAACTATATCCTTTTAGAATGTGTCTTTGATTTAATTATGAAAGTGCACGTAGATACAGAAAAGAAAAGAAGATAAACTGTTTCCCTAATTTAACATTTAGAAAAAAGAAGATTTTGATATAGCAGATTTGCAATCCTCCTTGTTTCATCTTTTTAACAGCTGCTTCTTAATATTGTTTCATATAGATGAAATGCCAGGATGCCACATCAGTCTCAATGGTGTGCATTAATTGTAATTAACAACATTAATGCCGCTTAGTCAAGAGCATTAACCTTATTACATACTGGGAAATGAAGCAAGTGGGTGTTGTATGAGATTAACTGTTTAATTCCATAAATTATTTGATTAAATGTGATTTAAAAGAATTTAGGATTCCCCTGCACAGTGAATATAACATGTACTAATCAAAGTGCTGTACAAGCTGCCAAAGTAGGTTGAGAAAATGTTATAGACATGTGACCATCGTGTCAGCGTCCTCCACACATGGTAACACACATTATATGCCATCCATAATATATTTGTTAATATAATCCACATGTAGAAGGGTGTATTATGAAATCCACATTTGTACTGTGGCTTTTCCATCATTATCAGTGGCCTTAGGTCTCAAAGTTGTTTCATTTATTATTTCGTGGAGGATGGATTTGAAAATTTAATAGGATGGGGTAGATAAAAGTGAGTTTCTTTGTCTATAGCAATCATCTAGATGAATATCCATGATATGATTTGATTATATCTTTATTCTTGATTTCTGTTAGTGGTTGTATTTACCCTGCAGTTAGTAGTTTTCTCAAAGTACGCTCAGCCGCTGTGTTCTTTTGAAGTACAAACAGGATATCCATTGAATCAAAGGAGCTTCTGATATGAGATTGATGACAATATCAATAAAATAATTCAACATCGGACCTATTTACCAGGATTTTTATTCATAAATTCTGCCGTTCACACTACAACCGTCTTATCTAATCTTTTCATATGGTTTCAGTTTGTAGAAATAACAACATTAAAGGACCACTTGCGAGCTTTTCAGGACTTAAAGCTGTATCTCATATCCTCCCTCAGTAAATGGAGCTCAGCTGGCTGATGTGTTCCCTGAGTGGGGAACTTCATTTATGTGGAAGGAATAATTGATGAATGAGGGAGAGCTGCTAACCTCTGTCTCTAGTCAACGTTGGTCTTTGGCATCTGATGTGGTCCTCATTAATTTCTCTGCAGCCCCCCTGGTTGATGGTTTTTGTCTCTTTGACAACGTTGATCAGCTGATGTTGTGCCTTTGCAGTCATCATTCAGCTTTTGTTTAGGGTTTATTTTTATTTTTATTTTTTATAGATGTCCTGTCTCTTGCAGTCCATACACCACCTACGTCCGCTCAATGGAGCCCTATCTTTCAGGAAGTACAGATCTTAAATGCTCTGAAAATATGTCCTGTCCTAAATGATCACATAACGATGTATAAAAGTTTGAATAGGTTTTCAGAGTTTGTTGGAGAGACTTGCCGTATTAAAGTTTGGCCAAACTCTATGAACTGGTTCCGAGTGACAGAATTTATTTGGCCAGGAGGTGTCACTGACCTCTGTGGACCAACTCATTATTTGAAGACACTTGTACATTTCTTTGCATTTGTCAATTAAGTGTGACCAAACCACACCAATACACTTGTTGTTCATTTAGTTGTGAGTTTTTATTGTAAAGAAGATTTGTTCTCAGCAACTTCCCAGCACCAACGTGGGGCAACATGGTGACATCCAGTGGTGGGGTTGAAACATGCAACCATCAATACCCTTTTCTGGCAGGTTGAAGAACCGACAGTACAGTGGCCAGTCAGTGCTGGTTTGTAGAGGCACAGCAGTGCAGCATGGTTGCACTTCCTGTATGGATAAGCACAACAGGTGATAGATACAATGACAACATAGGCCTACTTATATATCATATATAATTTCTGCCAAAGGTGAGTCCCATTGTCCATTAAGACACATAAAGTGCCAAAAAGCAAATAAATATACTTAAGATCCACCTATAGTAGTATCTTTTGAATAATTTTGTTTAACATTTCACACAGTTGTTAAAGGTCAGTAATTAATTTATAGGCTTGAGACACTGTGATAATAACATATTTGATCTATTTTATTGCATCCAGGATAAGAGCTGCTAAGGCGCTCAACACTGTACATACCATAATAGGTGCTAACAAGTCAGGTTTTCTGAGCCTGTGGTGATTACATGAAACCAGCTTTCTGTGACATCCATTTATGGCTAACTGTGGGAGTGAGCATTAGGTTTCCCTACAATGACCGAGATTAATGAAATGGAATAATGTGTGGAAGGATGCAGTATTTATGTCTGAGATAAAGACTTTGTATTTCTGCTGTTTGGCACCAAAGATTTGCAGAGCCACTTTGATGCATCCTTAAAGAGACTTTGGTTCAAACCTTTCCGTTTAGCAGCTCCTCTTCAAGGTCTGCTGTGAGGTTTGAAAGCATCAGTGAATATAAGTTGAGCTGAAATCACATTATACGCATGCATGCATGCATGCCATTAGTTGCGGAATAAATTGTTTTCCTCCAGGCTGTTTTGCAATGCAATAAACTGATGAGCTCAAAAGGAGTTACAATCGATTTAGTGAATTGATCACCCTCTGGCTACTGCCAGGATGCAAACAAATCCCTGAATCTTTTTGTCTGGGGAGACTGAGGCTGGCATAAATTATTTGATATTTAAATCAAAAAGGAGTGGGTTGCCATGCCTACATCTTTTCTTTTTTAAATTGTATTTCCAGGGAGACAGAAACTTTTTGGTACCTCAGAGTCACAGGAGGCAGATTTAAACTTGCATTAGATGAATTAAATTGCTGTATCATGATGTTGACCTATTGTATATCGCAGTGGCATGCTTAATACTTTCATACTTGGGACTTGAACCAGCGATCCCCTTGTTTACGCCCTGTTCTCTACCTCCTTCAGAAGTCAATAGTTGTCCTAAGTTATAACTCTCCATGTGTCCTAAACCTGCTATTAAACTCCACTGAATCCCACTTTAACGCCACATTGGAGGACATTGTTCTCCGCCCCCTCCGCCGCCCCCATCATTTAGCCTGTCAGCCAGACAGCCCAGTGGCTCAATGAAGATTAATTATGATCCCTCTGTCGACAGGGTGGCCAGAGTAATGAGATGTGCCACATGGCGAGGCGGCGGCGCATTGTTTCCCTCCCTGTCACGTACAGTATTCTATCTTATCTCCATGCCACTCTGCAAAAGGTCCACCCTCGCATAATGTCACTCACGGCAGCAGATGGCGAGGAGAGACGGGATATACAGTATACGCCCGCCAGTAAACACACGGCACAGTTAACAACCTCATTATTGTTATGTTTGTGGAATACCAGTGCATTTTGGTGGCGAATTTCAGTGCTGTCATTCTGTTGAAAGGTGGAATTGAAGCTAGAGAAAGGAGGCGTCCGCCGTCCGCTCATCGTGCTGTTATTGAGCGACGTGATGAAAGGAAAACGATATTAGAGTAATGTTTCTCCTGGAAAAAAAAAAAAATATATATAAATATATATATATATATATATATATATATTTTTTCCCAGCCTGTACTTTTCCAAGCGCAGCAGTTCAGTTGCTGCCTGGTATCAGTGTTCTTATTCTTCAAATACAGCAATTTCTTTTCAAAACAGAATGTGCTTTAAGGAAGCCTGGATACTGGAGTGTGCTGCTACCATTACTACAGTCTGTGCTCTATTTTTTTTTTTTTTTTGCTGTAATGATGTTTTCCTCATTATTTTCTTCAAAAGCATTTCATATTAGGCCTCCTGAAATCCTTCATTTTTACAAGGGTTAGGGTTGTTTTCTCCATCCCAGCACTTTTCCTTAAAGGTCCCATATTTTACACATTTCCTGTGTATCATTTGAAGTGTTGGCCCATGATGTATTGGTGGTTTTTATGAGTCAAAAAATAACTCAAATGTAGTTTTACACCTTCTCCTTTAGAGCTCTAGTAACAGAGACTGCCTTGTAAAAAGAAATAAGCCTGCAGGTTATTTATGTAGTTGTTATGACCTGTAGTTATGTTTTGTAGTGGTGATAATGGCAGAAGCAAAGTGAAAAGTGCGATGGTGTACTGAAAAGAGAGAGTATGAAAGAGACAGAGTCCATGCATGGAGGCTGTCATCACCAAAAACAGGAACATGACAAAAGCATTTTTTGCCGTTTCTATTATTCATGACAAACATGTCTATTATTGCAACAATGGAAACTAAGATCTATGCACTTGGCTTGCTGCCTTTGGACTGTTGTATAGAGCTGATTTCAGGGAAATACATGGGGAACTGTTGATAGCACTGACTTTGTTGTGACATCACAAAGTTACTAAAACCCTGATGGCCGGTTCTCAGTTTCTGAATACAGGCTCTGTGTGTAACAACCGGTTAAAAGAGCAGGACCAGTTATTAAAGTAGAGTAAGTAAATTAGCTAAGATAGCCTCTATGCAAAAGGCAATAAAATAATAGAAGAAACACAAATTTGGACTGGTGTCATTCATTCTGGAGAAATGGAGTTGCAGGAAAAGAGACCACGGAACACAAGATGACACTTTTGTAGAAAAAGGGGTAAGTAATACAATTTATTCTTTCATTAATCAATTGCTTTTTTTCTCCCTTAGTTCTCTTAGTTGCCTTTCTTATATTAAATAACAATTAACACATATAACAACAACACCACATGTATAACCCAACATTAATAAATACAAAAGATAAATAAATAACCTTTTCCCTCTCTCCACCTGTCAGGTAAGTATCTAATTAAAATATTTTGTTATTACTAACTCTATTTACTTTCTTACCTGCAGGTGGTTTATCTCACTCTCTAATCAGTAAATTAATAGATAAAATAATAAACAGCATAATAATAATTAAAACAGTAGTATCAATACAGCACATAAAGTGTAAAATCATCAGCCAAAGGGAGCAGAGAACAGCTGATCTGAGTTAGTTCAGTCAACTCTGAGCAAGTTCACTCTGAGTAAATGAGGTGCGTGAGGAATAGAACAAGTAATTATCAGTGGAGCTTCTATTTTAATTCAGTAGAGCTAAAGAGATTGATGTGAGACATTAATGCACATTTATCTAAACAACAGCAGCAGAGAGTCTGAGCTAGATGAAAAGAATCAGCCATTGAAAACTACTACATTTTATTCATCATTGTCCACTGGACCTCATTTATCAGATTTACTTTCTTAAAGGGATAGTTCAACATTTTGGCAAATTGGCCCATTGCCATAATCGCTATAGTCATAGCAGTAGGTTCGTTACCTTTAATTGTCGGTGTAAGCTATTTTTAGAACGGAGGAGCGGAGCGGCGAGCTGCTCAGGGCTATGCTACGGAGGCTAAGGGAATTTCTTGGTTTTCCTCATCAAACTCATCAAATACACAACCTAACAACTCCAAAAGGCTGTCGTGGACAAGTTGTGAGCTGCACAATCACCACGCTATGTTTTAGAGGTAAATTCATGCAAAACCGCTGATGCGCGTTGCGTTCAGGGACAGTTTTTCAGCAAGCAGACTCTGTATTTACCCTGTATTTACCTCGAAAACGGCTCCGTTTCGTAATGTTCCATTATTATCTCATAGCGTGGTGAATGTGCAGGTCACAACTTGTCCACGAAAGCGTTTTGGAGTTTTGGGATTTTGTATTTGATGAGTTTGATGAGGGAAACCAAGAAATTCCATTAGCCTCCGTAACGTAGCTCTGAGCAGCTCGCCGCTCCGCTCCTCCGTTCTAAAAATAGCTTACACCGACAAATAAAGGTAACGAACCTACTGCTATGACTATAGCGATTATGGCAATGGGCCAATTTGCCAAAATGTTGAACTATCCCTTTAACGGATGTGGAGCTGGACTTTACTGTCAGGTGGAATAAATCTATTCAGTTGTGACAACACTCTCCTGCTGCAGAAGATTAAAATCTAAAAAAAAAAGTTAAAGATGTATGATGGTCAGCTCAGATTCTGACCTAGGAACAGCGTCATGTGTGTGAATGTTCAGACGTCTACACTGAGAAACTTCAATGACTGTGTTCCAACATGTAGCAAAAGTCAACAGTCAATGAAATAATGTTTTAAAATATTGGCAGCCTGTATTCAGACTCTGACTTTGATTCTTTTCAGCAGCAGCAGCAGTTCTGTCAACTTCACTCACTGCAGTCAGAACATGATCATTCTTTATTGATCACAGACTGTGTTTAAAACCTTTTTTTTCTCTTTTATTCATTCGCAAAATAGTAAATGTTTCAGTGCAGGGAACTGATTGTCTTGTCTCGAGCTCATCTCTGTACCTGTTTGTGTGTTTTTTAATGAGAACTGCTGGCACATTGCATTACACAACTTTCCAGCAAAAACATGGTGTTGAATCAGTGGTGCAATGATGTTATTAAGACAGTAATATGTGCCAACACAATGGAGTGTGTTCACAATGTGCTGCTAGATTACAATACTGCCATAGAAAGTTGGAACCTCTTTGTGACATGTTTTGTGTTATATAATGTTTAGTGTGTCACAGCTACTGATTTTTCTGCTGTTGAAGTAGAAAGAAAATTATGGACATGCCCTAAAGTAGTACTCACTTCATACCATATTCTTAGGGTTGTTGAAATAGAGGTTTTAATTTGAAGTGAATCCATCTGTAATATCTAAATGTCAGACATCTGATTGTTGGATTGTAATAGAGGTCATGTTAGTGAGGACAGGTGGCGGGTAACAAGCTGATGTCTAGTCAGGACTCTAACCTTCTCCCATCAGAACGTCTTTAAATTAATCTGCTCCAATCTTTGATAGGGACAGCATGAAATGATGAGGAGATGAGAAAGAATATCCATCAGCGAGCAGGTTGGTTTCACAGAGTTAGTTACCGCGGCAACCGAGTCAGAGGCATAGTGATCCCTGTTTCTGAAGCGGGAAAATTATGTCCCCCTCATCTCAGGGTTAAGAAGCCCAGGTTCTGGAGGAGACCTCAGAGGAGATGAGGGACATGAGCGAGGCTTCAATGTAAAATGTTTCAGTCTTTTATTGGCAGCTGCAGGGAATGAGAATCACCTATAAAATTCATTATGCACCTCTTAGTTGTGACCACACATTATGACCCCATAGAGCCTGTAAACACAGTTTACTGCTGCTACCTGATTACATTAGTGTCTACTGGCTTTATTTGTTTTCAATTAATCAAGTTTAATTGAGTTCCTTACACTTATATTTGCTCAACAAAAATGACGTGGATTAAAGTGTTATATACAGGGCCGGGACTTTAACGCGTTAATTACGATTAATTAATTACACAAAAATTAACGCATTAAAAAAATTAACGCATTTTAATCGCACTTATTTTGCACCGCGGAACGTTTCTCACTGGATGAGTTTCAGGCGTACTGATTACACTGGAGCACAATCATCTAACAAGCCGCCGACACTGTTAATATAATACATCCATGCACTGATCACTGCAAGGGAGAGAGGAGGTGAAAAGAGACAACAACACTGTTACCTGTTGTATACTGGCCTCAGGCTGTACCATCGCTAAGAAACCAGTGAGTAACGAGTTAAAGCTATGGTCTACGATTTGGAGCATTGGTAATTATTATTTACATCGTTTATACAGCGATAATGGCCCTGTGGTCCGATATACACGCGGCCCTGCTGAGCTACTGGTCTTCCTCCTCTCCCTGGCTGTCACACAGCCGCTTCCAGCCGCAGCCGCAGCCTGACCGGTCTCTCTGCACCGCGGCACCGCGGAGCTCCAGGCCCCGGTCTTTCTGCTCCTCTGCCCCAGACACAGCACCCTGTGGCCGGTCACCCAGCGCGAGGAGTCTCCCTGTAGCATGAGGCTGTGCTAATAGCTGCTAATGGCGGCGCTGCTCGTACCAGCGGTCGCCGCGGTCCCGTTGCCGGGGACGGCGACGACGGCGACTGGCACCGCCTCGTTACCGGCAGCTGGTGCACAGCAGTGGCATCGGGACTGGCGCCGCCGCTATTAGTAGGCTAGCGCTGAGCACAGCCTCATGCTACAGGGAGACTCTTGGCACTGGGTGACCCAGGAGGGGACAGCTCTCCATTCCGACACCCCTCCACTTCGACACCCCGCTGTTCCGAAATACCCCCACTTCGAAACACCGCTACTCCGACACCCCCCCCACAGCTGTCCAAGGTGCTGAACCGCGTGACGTTGTTTACATTCTGCTTTGTGTCTTGTCTGTGAAACGTGCGCTGCTCAGGGACTGGGCAGATCTGTCCCACTTGCTTTCTCCCCGACTCCGTTGTTGGAGATCTCCACACAGTAAAAGAAATACACTTTTTTTTCTCCCCCCCCTGCTCCGCTCGAGCGCAGCTGAACCCGGCTTGAGCTCACAGGGGCGCGAGGCTGCTGCAGCCGCCACTCGTGCTGACAGCTGACTGAGGGAGATGCTTTGGTTGGGCTTAGGCAATGAAGAAAGGAGTTGGTTAAGTTTAGTAAAAAGACCAGGTAGAGGCTAGACAGGCTGGAAGCATAATGAACATTATATGTCATATGAAGTAGGCTATTTGCTTGTTTTGCAGTTAATTATGCACATGATCCGTTTCGACCCCAAAAAGGAAAAAAGGATCAATGCTCACTGCGCACTGGGGGTTTCCCCCACTGGCCTTTTCGGAATAGCGGGGTCTTTAGAAAAAATAGAAAACCCCGCTATTACGATGAATGGAAGTCTATTGTCGGAAAGGCGGGGCTTCGGAAAGGCGGGGTGTAACCGACCCAGGACAGGGTCCTGTGTCTAGGGGAGAGAAGCAGGAAGAGTCGGGGCCTGTCGCTCCGCGGCGCCGCGGTGCAGAGAGACCCGGTCAGGCTGCTGCAGCAGCGGTGCTGAGTTTATGTTGAACAGGTAATCTTTGGTTTTATTGTGGAAGTTGTGACTGTGAATATGACATTTCACTCCGCATTCGGTTTCTGCAGGCAGCAGCAGGCTTGTTGCTTGCTCCGCTCTGCTCTGGGAGGGGAGGGAGGGCGTGTTTTTAAAAAAAAAAGCGCTCGTCGCGGGGAAGCTGAGAACAGCGGAGTTTCCTCTGCTGCAGCTGAACAGCTGATATGTGGTCAAGACGTAGCTACAGACCTGTCAGTGTCTCATGGTGCATAAGACTTCAACCTTAGAGCTGTCTGTCTTCAGACTGTCCTGACCTGTCCCTGAGCATCACACAGAGACAACATGGAGCTGTGTGATTGGTTACTGAGTTTTATTAATGTTTACAGGCTGAGTTCAATAAATCAGTTTATGCTTCTGTGATTTAAGTAGCCTAGTTAAATACTACAGTAATCTTCATAGTGTATTGGCAGGAAAGACCATTTAATCTGTATGTATCAAATATCATTAATGAAATAATCGATAATTTGCATCCCTAGTCTGTTGGTCTTGGTTAAGTACCACCTTGAAAAAAAACAAAGTTTTGTTGCTTAAGCTTATGTATTCAGTCATTCAATGGTATACTAAAATCCATGTGAAAAAAAAATGCTTCTCACTGTTCTCAGGTCAAATATTTATGTGCGATTAAAATGCGATTAATTGCAATTAATTAATTACAAAGCCTCTAATTAATTCGATTAATTCTTTTTAATCGAGTCCCGGCCCTAGTT